>NC_133430.1:24919140-25219140 GCF_011762505.2 Arvicanthis niloticus | reverse complement strand
CTTTTGTGCTTTGGTGGCAGCAAAATCAAAGTCTTCATTTAGATCGCTCATATTATCATCATTGTATACTGGGTGTGCAAAGGGCAGAGGTTCCTAGGACTCCTTTACAAATCATGTTTCTCTTTAGCAGAGAAGTCTTCTTGCCTGACCACCATGATCAAAATCAGCTACTTAGAACATAGGTTTGCATAGGTTGTTTTTGTGATGTCTCTCTTCCCAAGACGTAGCTCCTTCTTTGCATTCCTGAGCTTGTGTCTAGAAGCTTCTACTAGATTATCTCTACTTCAGAGTTCCTGTTAAACTATGCTAACTTTCAAATGGCTGCAGAAGTATTAAGATTAATGTATTAAGATCGACTTAACCCAGTTATGAATCTCTGTTTGGGACCTAGTACATTACCATTGGACAAGATAGGCGTCCTCATCTCTCAGAAGGATGGGAAGAAATTCTGATGGATGAGTATTTATAATTAGTGGCCGTGGATACTTTCTCACCATGGTTTCTTTACAATATCCTGAAGCTCCTTGTCGTTCATGTTGTCATGGTTTCCTACACGGGATTTTAGCTATTCAGGGTATTTGAAGGTTTCTTATTCCTCTCCCAGTTTCTCCCTGCTAGTTGTATCCCTACATAAAACTAAACTGGATCTTTTTTTCCAAAAGACCTTGCTATATCCATGTCCCTAAGGTTCTGTACTCAAACAGCCCTTTTCACAGTGTCTGTAGCTCATTTCTCCATGAATGTTGATCCAGGTCCTGGAGTTCACTTGAGAGTAGATGCCAGTGCCTCCTAAAACCTACATTATCTGGCTGGAGATTCTTTACTCACACAAATCCCATTTTAGGTGCCGTTGAGCCATATGGACCATGAACAATACGTATTAACTAGCCATAAATAAAGTTGAAATTGTGATTTTGAAGAGATAAGTCTTATTTAAGATTAATAAGATAGAAGAATATTCTAGAAATATTTTAACTGAGGAAAAATATTCAAATCTTTTTGTGGTGTGGGGTTATGGGGAAGTTGGTTTTGGGCAATAAACTTGAAATGTAATGAAAACAAGCCCTAGGAGAAGTATCTAAGTGTGGAAACTGATCATGTCTCTCAGGAAAATCTACTTTTATTAATTAATTCATATTTCAGGAAGTATGAGGAAAATTACATAGGCAAAATACAACTGTAATGATGGGGAAATAATCGGAATCATCAAATATGAACCACACATCTATATAGCTTCTCAAGGGCAGGTGGAAATAAAGGTAAGTAAATGCACAGGAAAATAAATGTGTAGCTGTAATTACACTTGGACACAAATATGTTTTCTGATAATGTGAATGTATGAACTGAATTATCAGCATCAGATAGTCTTGCCTTCAGATAACAGCTTAGATCACCTACGTTTATAGTCCCTTTGTCTCCCAGCCATAAATTATCCCAGTGTCATGACTCATTCTTTTATAACCTTACCACTGGGGGATGCTGTTTGCTTGACTGTTGTATCTCTCCCTCTGTGGAACATAGTTCCATGAAGTCATTGAATTTGTTCATTTGGAATAGAAATAAAGCAGTGTAATGTGGTGTCTATGACCCTAATGATGCCTACAGATCCTGACTATGATATGAGTGAGATAGACTTCATAGGCAATTGATGAACATCAAGCTGATGAAGTCCCACAAGCTAATCAAAATTGCTATAAATGAAGGATGAAGAAAGGTAGTCTGACATAAGAAGGTCACAGGTAAGTATAGAAGCCAGACAGCTATAACAAAGAGACTGTATTTCATTGTATAAATATATGAAACTCCTATATTATTTGCTTGTGGTGTGTGTACATGTATGTATATGTATGTGCATAAAGAAGCTAGAAGTCAACCTTGTTTGTCTTCCTTTATCACTTTTTGCCTTGGTTCTTGAAAGTGGGTGTTTCTCAATGACCCTGGAGCTCACTGAGTAGACTGGACTGGCTGGCCAAATATCTTTCCCTGTCTCTACCTTGCTAGTGAGGGATTATGGGTACCAGTTGCAAAGCCTGGATTTTTATGTAGGTGTTGGGGACCTACATTCAGACTCTCCTTACATAGCAAGCAATCATTTGCTTAAGCCATATTCTCAGCTATATTATGTCCTTGGTGTGTCAGGTAGTCCATATATCATATTTTGAAGGTTAATCTATATTATAATGGATGGCAGAATGTACACTTTTGTGTTTCCGTTCAGTTAATAGATATATGGGAATTCCCCACATTTTCCTACTGTGAGTAAAATGAAATATTGACTCATCTAAGTTCCTGCTTTTAGTACTTTTGAGATGTTTACCTAGGAGTGGAATTGCTAGTTTATCTGCTAATCCTATATTTAACTTTTTGAGAAATCATTGAATAGGTTTTCTCAGTGGATTTATCATTTTATTAATACTTTCCCTTTAGCAAAGAGTAAACCCTTTATACTGTCCAAGTTAAAACATAGCAGTTGCAGTTAATATGGAGAAATCTGTATGGCATGTGATGGGATGAACCTAGAGCCTCATGCATGTTTTATAACACCAAGTTATACCATCAGTTTCTTGAGTCTGAGATGCATACGTTCTGACTTTGGAACTGGAAAATAAAGGCGTTGCAGGGGAAGTAACTGTCTCCAAGGTCACACAGCATTTCCCCCAAATCAGTAAGTTTGGGAGTTTAGTTCTAATGTAGAAAAATCATATTATAATAAACAAAAGGCTGATGATATCCTCTTAGGCTTGTTCAGACCTGAAAAGTCTAATATTAAAGAAAGGAACCTACATCTTTAGGTAAATTTGTTTACATGCTCACCCTGCTGAGCTGTGGATGGACTGGAAGATGGCTATACTTGCAGTTGATGTCCTGCAAGATCTGCAAATTATTCTTCACAGAGGAAATTAAACTTCGCTAAAAGAAAGCTTTAGGCAGTGCTAAGATATTGAATAGCTCCCCTTCCTTCTTTCTGTAACATCTCAAGTTCACGAACTCATTTTCTTTGGCTCACATTTCATCATCTCCCTAACAGATGGGGTTATTACCCACATCTTGGCTAGGAGAGCAATGTTAGATTGCCACTTCCTCTTGGACAGTTCCTTTTTTCCTGCAGGCTACATTCAACTGGCACACACCTGATTAATGGAAAAGATGGCTTTTCACACTGTAGAGGCTTAGTTTCCATGCCTTTCTTTGTTCCTCTTGCTTTCCTTACCTCTTCTTTCCCTTCTCGCCTCTTCTCTCTCATCTTCCCTTTCTTCCTATTAAAAAAGAGATTTCTTCATTTTTATCTTATATGTGTTGTGAATGCATGTATGTAAGTGTACCATGTGCATGCCTCGTGCCAGCAGAGGCCAGAAAAGGAGATGCAGATGGTTGTGAGCTATCAAGTGGGTGCTGAGACCAAACCCAGGTCTTCTGCAAGAGCTGCAAATGCTTTTAACTTATGAGTCATCTCTTCAGCCTTTTCCCTTCATTTTCTTAGAAAAAAAGTTACTTCAGAGTCCTTCACTCTACCCCATTTTAATAAAGAAGTTTAACTCATTTGCTTTAAATAATAAAATATTAAAAAAATAAAATTGGATTCTATAGAGGCAGAATTTAAAGATAGGAGAAGCAAAACTAACATGCTTGTATGAAGGACAGATTATCAAAAAGGTTTGCTACAAACTACACAGTGATTCTTTCTCCTCCATTTATTTATTTATTTATTTATTTATTTATTTATTTATTTACATATGTATTTATTCATTTATTCATTCTACATCTCGATCACTACTTCCCTCCTGGTCCCCTCTCACAGAGTCCCTCTCTCCATCCTCCCTTTTCTTTGCCTCTGAGAGACTGGAGGACCCTTGGGTATTCCTTCACCCTGGCACATATAATCTTTGCAGGGTTAGGAGAATTCTCTCCCTCTGAATGTCTTCTTGTGTGAAGTCACACAAGCCAGTCGAGATCAGGAATAAACATCACAGGCAGGCAACAGCTTTAGAAACAGCCCCTACTCCAGTTGTTGGGAGACCCACATGGAGTCTGAGCTGCACATCTGTTACATTTTAGCCAGGGGCCTTAGTCCAACCCATGTATGTTCTTTGGTTGGTGTCTCTGGGAGCCCCCTAAGGATCAAGGTTAGTTGACTCTGTTGATGTTCCTGTGGAGTTTCTATCCCTTTCAGGAACTTGAATTCTTTCCCCAACTCTTTGATAAGAGTTCCCGATCTCCACCCAAAGTTTGGCTGTGGTTATCTGCCTCTGTTTTAGTCAGCTGTCTTAGAAGACAGTTGTGCTAGGCTCTTGTCTGCAAGCATAACAGAGTATTGTTAATAGTATCAGGGATTGGTGCTTGCCCTGGGATGGATGGATCTAAAGTTGGGTCAGTTAATGGCTGACCATTTTTTCAGTCTTGTTCCATCTTTCTCTCTGCATTTCTTTTAGACACTGACAAATTTTGGGTAAAAAGTTTTGTCTGTAAGTTTGTGTCCTTGTACCTACACTGGGGTGTGGGGTCCTGCCTGACTACAGGAGGTGGCCTTTTCAGGTTCCATATCCCCACTGCTATGTGTCTCAGCTAAGGTCATCTACGTTGACTCCTGGAAGTCTCCCCCCAACCCGTACCAGATCTCTGGCACTTCCTAGAGATCTCTCCAGACCCCATGCCCACTCTTGGCAGCTGCAGATTTCCATTTATTCTCCTGGTCCTCTGGCCCTCTCTTCTGTCTCTTACCACCCCTGGTCCTAACTACCCCCCCCATTCCTTCCCCATCACTTCTCCCACCCAGTTCCCTCCCTTACTCCTTCTTCCTCCTATGACTATCTAATTTTCCCGTCTAAATGAGATTCAAGCCTCCTTGAAACCCTCAAGGCTTTCTTCTTATTTAATTTCTTTGTATCTGTAGAGTATATCATGGGTATCTTGTACTTTATGGCTAATATCCACTTATCAGTGAGTATGTATTATGCATGTCCTTTTGGGGGCTCAGTTTCCTCTCTCAGGATATTTTCTTGGTCCACCTGTAAAAGTCATGATATCCCCTGTTTTTAATGGCTAAATAGTATTCTATTATGTAGATGTACCACATTTTCTGTATCTATTCTTTGGTTGAGGGACATCTGGTTTATTTCCAGTTTCTGGCTATTATGAATGAAGCTGCTATGAATGTATTGGAGCATCTGTCCTTGTGGTATGGTAGAGCATTTTTTGGGTATATGCCCAGGAGCAGCATATGTGCTAAGAAGAAGGTATATTCTTTTGTTTTGGGGTAAAAGGTTCTGTAGATATCTGTTAAATTCATTTGGTTCATCATATCTGTTAGTTTCAATATTTATGTACTTAGTTTCTGTTCCAATGACCTGCCCATTGGTGAGAGTGGGGTATTGAAGTCTCTCATTGTTATCATGTGGGATTCGATGTGTGATGTGAGCTTTAGTAATGTTTCTTTTTACAAATGTGGATGCCCTTGTATTTGGCATAGATGTTCAGAATTGAGATGTCATCTTAGTGGACTTTCCTTTGATGAGTATGATATGTCTTTCCACATCTCTTTTGATTACTTTTTGTTGAAAGGCTATTATATTACATATAGAATGGCTACTCCAGCTTGTTTCTTGGGTCCATTTGCTTGGAATAACTTTTTTTTTTCCAGCCTTTTACTCTAAGGTAGCATCTATCTTTGTTGCTGAGATGTGTTTCTTCTATGAAGCAGAATGAATGCTCCTGTTTATATATCCAATCTATTAGTCTGTGTTTTTTTATTGGTGAATTGAGTCCATTGGTAATGAGAGATATTAATAATATTAATGACCAATAATTGTTAGTTACTGTATTTTGATGTTGGTGATGGTTCTCTCTCTCTCTCTCTCTCTCTCTCTCTCTCTCTCTCTCTCTCTCTCTCTCTCTTTCTTTCTTTCTCTCTCTTCCCCCACCACTCTCTCTGTGTAGTTATCTTCTTTTGGTTTTTTTGTGAGATGATTAATTTTTTGTGTTTTCATGAGTGTAGTCACCCTCCTTGTGTTGGGGTTTTCCTTCTAGTATCTTCTGTAAAGATGGATTAGTAGAAAGATATTGTTTAAGTTTGATTTTGTTATAGAATATCTTAGTTTCTCCATTTACAATGATTGATAGTTTTGCTGTGTATAGTAACCTGGGCTGACATCTCTGGTCTCTTAGAGTCTGCAAGACACATGTCCAGGATCTTCTGGCATTTAGAGTCTCTTGAGAATCCAGGTGTTATTCTAGGTATGCCTTTATATGTTACTTGGCCCCTTTCTTTTGTGGTGTTTAATATTCTTTCTTGGTTTTGTACATTTAGTGTTTTGATTATCATGTGGCTCCTGGACATCCATGTGGTCTCTGGCTGTTGCCCCAACCAGGGATGTCCCCAGTGTTCACTAGTGGTAATATGAGGTACAGACCCAACCATGGCCCTTTGTGTCAGTGCAGGCTAGGACCTCACCATGAAAATAGATGATGGAGCTGGCCACTCACAAGAGGTTTCTCCTCTGTACTCTCAAGTCTCCAGTTCCAGCTCTCTTCATAATAATCACACTGCTCTACTTGTCTTTCTCTTTCATCTGCTCACTGCATACTCAAACATTGAGGTCGCTCCTGATGCAGGCTGTCCATGTGGCTGGTAAGCCCCTGGGTGACATCTTTTGTCTGTGTTGCATGGTGTGGTGGCAATTGGGTATCTATGGGGTTCACCTGTGCTAAACACTGAAAGGCAGAGGATAGGTCTGTAGGGGAGAGGCTAGGCAGTCTGTAGGTCTCTGTCTGATTTCCTCCTCCCTCTTTGCTGTGTGGTAGTAGATGGGGCCATGTTAGTCTATGGCCAGCCAGTGCTGTGGGTGGGAGGGCAGGTTGGTGGGTGTCTTTCACTGCCTACACCATGTGGCATAGTGGAATGTAGATCTCTGTCCATCTTCCTCCTTCTGTGCTGTGCTGCCTGGATTTGATTTGATTTTTATGTTCTAAGCATAAAACAGCTTTGGCCATCAAGCCAGGCATCAAGCTGGATGAACAAACACCACCAATAATGTGTCTCTATGCCCATTGCCAGAAGGTTAAAGAAATATTTCAAAGTAATGTTCTTTTTCAGGTAGTCAGAGAAAAGAGCTTTCAGAAAGTGCCCTGCATGTCCATTCAGAATATTTTGGCAAAAACCAAAATGTTAAATCTTATCCTACTTGGTTATTTTTACTTAGAATTTCAGGAATATAACTTGATATCTATGAAATTGGCTTGAGTCTTCTCATTTGCAAGTACAAAGATAAATTATTTGGAGAAATGAAATACAGTTTAGTATTAAACTAGTAGGGTTATGCATTCATTGTTCAATATGAAAATAATTATATCCCCTTGAGCTTAGGTGATGAACAATGCTACCTATACAAATCAACAAAGCTTTATATTTAAGACAAAATAGTTTAAAGTCTCATGGGGGAATCTAGTTTACAATTAAAATGTTCTGGACAGTGAGTCTCTCATTAAAACACTAAGTAAAACTTAATTCACACGATTTAAATGTCTTTGTTCGTTACTACATCATGTACCATCTGGGGTTGTTTCTTGTTTCTCAGTTTCTTATTAGCAGGGGAGAGATAGGGACTGGCTTCTTCCAGAACTCACTATGTCTTATACAATGCATATGCATTCTGTCACCTTAATTACTAATGGAAGCCTCTGACCAAGTGTTAATGGTGGAACACATTCTTTATCAGAGTTTTAAAAATGACTGAAATCTCAAGTTCCTACTGAGGTTTACTTTCCTTTTTAATGGTGTTGCATTTTATGATTAAAACTTAAAACTAAACACCTTTTCCCCAGCTGTTAATAACACTGCCCCCAGTACATATGAGCTTTCATCTATCACACCCTGTATTAGCAGGATCTCTCTCTTTTTCTCCACAGCCTTTCCAGCTAGACACCTTCCTACCCTTTCTAATGCATCCAGTTATGTCATCCTCAGATTCTTCTTATTTTTTACTTAAATTGCCTTTTGCAGGTATCATGAAGGTAGTTTGGTGTGTGGATAGTTGTTTGAATTGATGTTCCTATAGGGAGATCATCTCTGTATCTTGCTGATGTCTCATCAGACATTTTAAATAAATGAACAACTTATGAGAAATGTGATGAATATAAAAGTTTTAATAATGTGTGCCTACATATGTGTGTGGTGTATGATGATTTAGTGTGTGTGTGTTTGTGTGTGTGTGTGTGATGTACTTAAATAAAGAGACAGAGACTGACTAAAGCCTTTCAAAATATTCAGTTAAAACCTCTACCTACAGTGATTTTTTTTATCTTCAGCTTCTCTAAGTTGTAAGAGTTTGGAGGTTGAAGAACTAAACACTTAATGCTTAAGCTTTCTGTAAAGCCAAAGCATTCTTCTGTAGCTCTGGCGATCAAACCCAGGGCATTGTACATGTTGCACAAGTGGCACTATGTCACTAAGGCATAGCCCACACCAAAACAAGCCATATTATTTTCTGCCTATTGTTGCTTCTCTGCCAGCTCAGTGACAAGTTATTAATTTATCTTCCTCATTATTTTCCATATTATTGATTATACATAACTTCCTGATTGGGTCAGCTTCATTAACCTACCTTTTGATTAATCTGCAATGACTGTAGTTTCTTGGCTAATTCTCCAACTCTATATTTATCGAGGAAAGGATAAATTAACAAAAATAAATGACAAAAAGAAAGTAGATGAGGTCCCTCATTTATACAAATGCGACAGCCAGAATAGAACTGGGATATCAGTATAAACAAAAATATTTATAATGCCTTAAAAAAAAAAGCCAGACCCCAACATCTGGTAGAAACTAGATCAGGTATATTCTGAACCTATGGCTGTTATGTAAGACTGACATGCATGATGTAGTATCATTCAATGATATGTAAAGCTGTGGTGGAGGTGAGGTTCTGGAAGGGGCTTCTGTGAATGCTGAATGGGACTAGAACTATTCAGAGACAGCAACTGGCCTCTAGCCGCACGCACTTCCTCTGAGTTCAAAACTCCTCTAGCTTGGAACTGGGAACTAGAGGGTTGCATTCAAGAAGGGAAGCAGACCATGGAGAGCATCAGAGAGGGATGCTGTAGCATGACTCTGCTCAACCTGATTTTTAAAAAAACAAGAAAATGCTCATTCTTTGCCCTAGAGTTAATTGTCTTAATTGATATGCTTATTTAACTACAGAAAATCTAAATGCCTGTTTGGTGTTAATGAATGATATTTTGTATAAGTCTAAAGAGCAAAACCACAAAAGTCCTTAGCTCAGTGTATTTTTTTTTTAACTATACTACTCTATATCACTTGAGAGCTGGGCGGAACGAAGGGCACCCTTTCAGGTTCTTCTCAGCTGCTCCAGACTCTGCACTTTATGCAGGAGATCTCCTTCCCCTGGATCAAACTTTTCCTTTCTATTTATTTCCAAACTCATAAAGCAGATATAGAAAGGTTAAAAAAGAACCTTTAATTAAAGCCATATGAAGAATATAATTCTACTTCTTGCCTTTGACTTCCCTTTTCCCTTCATTGTAAAGAACATCAGAAGTAAGACCAGGACAGCTCATATTCCAGAAACTATGCTAGGTAATCCCTGGGCTTTACCAGGCCTCCATTGTATTTTGGTAATCCTCTAATAACGTCTGGTCATCAGAAAAGCATCAAGAGAAGGAAGGTGGTTTTTGACTGACAGCCTGGGTCCTGATTTCATCTCTGTGCTGCTAAGATGTGAATCTCGGGAAAGTGAACATTTTTTTGGAATGTCTATTTGCTCATTAGTGACTCAGGAGTCCTGATGTTTTATATCTGGTTGGGTTATAAAGGTTGAGTAAATAAGAACGCACACCAGAACTATCTGGCATGCAGCACTACTGTTATAAATGGCACTGACAATTCACATTCCTAGAACCAAAGACTTAAGTGCAAAGATAACTTTAGGAATTACTGCACAGGCAGCCTATTGGTCCCTTTTCCATTGCTGATTTTTTACTGGGAACCAGAAGAGAGTTTCAGCTGGGTGTGGAGCTACACCCATATTCTCAAGGTCTCCAGAGGGGGGAGTAGGAAGGAGGATCAGGAGTTCACTTGGAACATGAGGTTAGCCTGGGCTGTCTGGCACCCTGCATGAAACAACCACTACCACCACCATCACCACAACCTCCATCACCATCACTATCATCACCACCACTACCACAATGACAAAGAAATCAGTTTGTGGCTCAGTAACATTGCTTGGAAACAGTAGAAAATGGCAGGCATGCATTTCTATTAGTTATGAGGATTGTTTTGTCAAAGTCACATAGTAAGTGTGTAGAAAGTATCTGCTGTGTGTTATGCTAGGCAAAGAGAAACCAGTAGTAAATAAACATTTTAATGGCCCCTGCGTTTAGAATGCTTGCCTTATTTTCTAATTGTCCAATGCGTTTTCTTATATTCTTCTAGTTGAAACCATTTCACTGGTTACAGCCTTTTTGATATTTCAGTGCCTGTTTTAAGGAAACTTTTATTGGGCAACTTTAAATCTAGCTTTTTCACCATTTTCTATTTATTGAATCAGAAACTAGCAGACAGTAGAGCTTTAAGCTTTAAAGCAAGAGTAAACAATTTTATCTTGTTGCCTTGTTAAGAACAGTGGATCTTTCTTGACGTTATAAACTGAGTATCTCTAATCATATCCCCAGAGACTTCATCTGCATTTGTGATTTAATTTAATTTGCCAGACACTGTCAACTGCCTTTTTTTTCTGTCACTGTTATTCAATTGTCTTTTTTTAAATTTTGAGATTAAAATATGGTTACGCCATTTCCCTTTCCCTTTTCTCCCTCCGAACCTTTCAATATAGCCTTCCTTGTTCTTTCAAATTAATGATTTCATTTTTTTTTATTATTTTTTTATTAGATCTTTCATTTACACTTCAGATACCATCCCGTTTCCCCATTTCCCCCCCCCCTTAGAAAACCCCTATCCCATGCCCCCTTTTCATTTTGCATTTATACATTTTTTTAAGAAATGTTAATCATAGGCTTTATAAGTTTGGTATTGTTCAATCAGAGGTGTAACCCACTACCCAACCTAGATATATCAACTATCTTTGACTGGTAGAGATACATGAACATCTGCTTCCCTGTCTCCCCCCTCTATCTCTCTTTCATCACCTAGCTTCTCCTCTCCTTCTTCTTCTCCTCTTCTTACTCCTTTTCTTCCTCTCAGTACTCCTCCCACCTTAGCTCCTCCTACACATCACCCTTCCTGTTAAAAGGAAACTTTTCTCTCAAAATACAATTAGAGCATAATTATGCCTATTTGTACCAGTGAGGTACAAGATAGTCCTAATACCCAGTCCATCCTTTTGTTGACTAACCAGCACCTCTGTCATCTATCCTAACTAAAACACTTAGTTCTGAACCTGGCTTTTTCCTTGGCTTTAGGATGAATGTCAGCTGATGACCATACACTCAGATCTTTTCTCTCAAAGTAAATAGCTATAAGTTTTCAACCCCGTCAGAAATCCAGAATGACTGAGTTGACTATAATTGTGGGAAGCACAAAGCATAGCTTCTAAAACTTAGCCAATTTATAGAGACCTCTGAACACCTGGACACTCGCTCTACTTCAAAACGTTGGAGCATCTGTTCTTCTGCCTTCTGGCCCAGGATCATCTGACAGACCTTAGTGCTGCAGAATTATTAAGGGCTGATTACTCTGTCTAGGCAGATATAATCAGTCGACTATTCTGCAAGTGTGTCCTTTTCTGGACAGTAATTTGTCTGTAGAAGGAAAGTGGCAATTCTTGCCTAGTGGCTGTCTCACCACAACTGGAGTAACTCCAAGGATGCTCAATTTCTTCTTAGAATTTAACATAGGAAGCTGTCCGGAGCAGACAGGTCTCTAATGAAAATGAACATTAATACTGAAATGTTTGTCATGTCAATTCTAAGGATTTCTGATGTTTTGAAAACCAGCTATCCATGTAAGGTAATCTGGAGTGTTGCCTGTTAACTCCACTCAGCTATTTCTAAATAAAACATAGAGAACACCCTTATAATAAACTCCAAGTCATGAATTTGCTATAGTCCCTTACTTAACTCACAGGCTGACCATCTCAAATCAGTTAAAAAAGTTAAAGAAGGACTGGGTCTAAGCTTTGTATTCCTAAGTGTGTTATACTGGTACAATGCCTATGAGAGTAACAATATTCATCTCACTCTTATATCACTAAGAAGCTCATGCCAATGAAAACCTTAACATTTGTAAACAAAGTAAATTGGTGCCATTTAAGAATTTATATCTTCATCTTGATATTAATTATACAGATTTCTACTAATAGGTTATGGCTATGCAATAAACCCTAGCTAATCCTCTCTATTCTGACAAAACCACTACTTTTCCCTAGGGAGACAGCCCAACATTTACCACCTTAGTCCCCATGCCCAGGGAATAGGGGCGCTGACTCATCATTAGCTTCTTCAAGCTGATTATGGGCGTTGAGATATTAGAAGAGGAGTGGGGGGGAGAGCAAGTTGACAATCCTCTGATGCTGTGTCTTCGCTGCCTCCAGATGGAATTCACGGACCTCAGAGGTTTGAGCAGGTCTGCCCAGCTTGCTTGTTGAGTAGATACACCAAGGCTGATCATTCTGCAATATACAATTCTCAAAACAAATTTTAGTATCAAGATAGTTTTTTTTTTTTTAAAGAGGGCTGACATTTTATTAAGAATGTTGGTTCTAACCACTTTTCTATTTTTCCCCTCTTTTATTGGATATAATATTTACATTTCAAATTTTATCCCCTTACCATATTTCCCCCACCACCCAGGAACCCCTTATCCCATCCCCCCTCCTCCTGCCTCTATGAAGGTGTTTACCCACCTACCCCCAGCCTCCCTCCCCACCCTCAGATTCCCCCCCCTCAGTGCTCAGCCTTCAGGGTACCAATGATCTTGTCTCCCACCTATGCCCAACAGGGCCATCCTCCCCTACATATACAGCTGGAGTCATGTGTCTCTCCCTATGTGCACCTGGGCTGGTGGTTTAGACCCTGGGGAGCTCTGGCTGGTTGGTATTCTTGCTCTCCTCACAGGGCCACCAGCCCGTATGGTTCACGGTTCCCTCAATTTACTCTCTAACTCCTCCATTGGGAACTTTGATCAGATTAATGGATAGCTGTGGGTATCTGTCTCTGGGTATGTCCGACTCTGAGAGACCTCTAAGGAGACAGCCTTATCAGGCTGCTGTCAGCTTTCCCATCCTGACATCCCTATCAGCGTCTATTTTTGGTGACTGCCTATGGAATGAATACCCAGACACAATGGTCTCCCTACAACCCCCTCTTATGATTCTGACCCACACTTTGTCTCCATATTTGCTCCCTTGGTTATTTAGTTACTCCTTCTAAGAAAGACCTAGGCATCCTCACTTGTTCTTTCTTCTTCATGAGCTTCATGTCGTCTGGTAGTTGAATCTTTGTTGTTTCAAACTTTTGGGCTAATCTCCGCTTATCAGTGAGTAAATACCATGTGTGTTCTTTTGTGATTGGGTTACCTCACTCAGGATGATATTTTCTAGATCCATCCATTTACCTAAGAATTTCTCGAATTCATTATTTTTAATAGCTGAGTAATATTCCATTGTGTAAATGTACCACATTTTTTGTATCCATTCCTCTGTTGAAGGGCATCTGGGTTCTTTCCAGCTTCTGGCTATTATAAATAGGGCTGCTATGAACATAGTGGAGCATATGTCTTTGTTATTTGTTGAGGCATTTTCTGGGTATATACCCAGAAGTGGTATAGCTGGGTCCTCAGGTAGTGCTATGTCCAATTTTCTGAGGAACCGCCAGACTGACTTCCAAAGTGGTTGTACCAGCTTGCAACCCCACCAACAATGCAGGAGTGTTCCTCTTTCTTCACATCCTCGCCAGCATCTACTATCACCTGAGTTTTTGATCTTAGCCATTCTGACTGGTGTGAGGTGGTATCTCAGTGTTGTTTTGATTTGCATTTCCCTGATGACTAAGGATGTTGAGCATTTCTTAAGGTGCTTCTCGGCCATTCGAGTTTCCTCAGTTGAGAATTCTTTGTTTAGCTCTGTACTCCATTTTTTAATGGGGTTATTTTGTTGTTTGGCGTCTAATTTCTTGAGTTCTTTGTAAATATTAGATATTAGCCCCCTATCAGATGTAGGATTGGTAATGATCTTTTCCCAATCTGTTGGTTGCCGTTTTGTCTTGTTGACAGTGTCCTTTGCCTTACAGAAGCTTTGCAATTTGATGAGGTCCCATTTGTCGATTCTTGATCTTAGAGCATAAGCCATTGGTGTTCTGTTCAGGAACTTTTCCCCTGTGCCTAGGTATTCGAGGGTCTTCCCCAACTTCTCTTCTAATATTTTCAGTGTACCTGGCTTTATGTGAAGGTCCTTTATCCACTTGGAGTTGAGCTTTGTGCAAGGAGATAAGAATGGATTAATTTGCATTCTTCTACATGTTGACCTCCAGTTGAGCCAGCACCACTTGTTGAAAATGCTGTCCTTTTTCCACTGGATGAATTTAGCTCCCTTGTCAAATATCAAGTGAACATAGGTATGCGGGTTCATTTCTGGGTCTTCAATTCTGTTCCATTGATCGTCCTTTCTGTCTCTGTACCAATACCAAGCAGTTTTTATCACTACTGCTCTGTAGTACAGTTTGAGGTCCGGAATGGTGATTCCCCCAGAGGTTCTTTTATTGTTGAGAATAGTTCTCGCTATCCTAGGTTTTTTGTTATTCCAAATGAATTTGTAAATTGCTCTTTCTATCTCTATGAAGAATTGATTTGGAATTTTGATGGGTATTGCATTGAATCTGTAGATTGCTTTTGGCAGGATAGCCATTTTTACTAAATTAATCTTGCCAATCCAGGAGCATGGGAGATCTTTCCATCTTCTGAGATGTTCTTCAATTTCTTTCTTGAGAGACTTGAAGTTCTTGTCATACAGATCTTTCACTTGCTTTGTTAGATTCACTCCAAGATAATTTATTTTATTCGTGGCTATTGTGAAGGGTGTCATTTCCCTGGTTTCTTTCTCTGCCTGTTTATCCTTTGAGTAGAGGAAGGCTACTGATTTGTTTGAGTTGATTTTATATCCAGCCACATTGCTAAAGTTGTTTATCAGGTTTAGGAGTTCTCTGGTGGAAGTTTTAGGTTCACTTAAGTATACTATCATGTCATCTGCAAATAGTGAAATTTTGACTTCTTCCTTTCCTATCTGTATCCCTTTGACTTCCTTTTGTTGTCTAATTGCTCTAGCTAAGACTTCCAGTACTATATTGAATAGGTAAGGTGAGAGTGGGCAGCCTTGCCTAGTCCCTGATCTTAGTGGGATTGCTTCAAGTTTCTCTCCATTTAGTTTGATGTTGGCTACTGGCTTGCTGTATATTGCTTTTACTATGTTTAGATATGGGCCTTGTATTCCTGATCTTTCCAAGACTTTTAACATGAAGGGATGTTGAATTTTGTCAAATGCTTTCTCAGCATCTAGTGATATGACCATGTGGTTTTTCTCTCTGAGTTTATTTATGTAGTGGATTACATTGATGGATTTCCGAATATTGAACCATCCCTGCATTCCTGGGATAAAGCCTACTTGATCTTGATGGATAATTGTTTTGATGTGTTGTTGGATTCGGTTTGCGAGAATTTTATTGAGTATTTTTGCATCAATATTCATAAGAGAGATTGGTCTGTAGTTCTCTTTCTTTGTTGGGTCTTTCTGTGGTTTAGGTATGAGTGTAATGGTAGCTTCATAGAATGAATTGGGTAGTGTTCCTTCTGTTTCTATTCGATGGAATAACTTGAAGAGGATTGGTATTAGGTCTTCCTTGAAGGTCTGAAAGAATTCTGCACTGAAACCATCTGGCCCCGGACATTTTTTGGTGGGAAGATTTTTAATGACTGTGTCTATTTCTTTAGGCGTTATGGGACTGTTTAGGTGGTTTATCTGCTCCTCGTTTAACTTTGGTACCTGGTATCTATCTAGAAAATTGTCCATTTCCTCCAGATTTTCCAATTTTGTTGAGTATAGGCCTTTGTAGTAGGATCTGATAATTTTTTTAATTTCCTCTGTTTCTGTTGTTATGTCTCCCTTTTCAGTTCTGATTTTATTAATTTGAATGCTGTCTCTGCGCCCTTTGGTTAGTCTGGCTAAGGGTTTGTCTATCTTGTTGATTTTCTCAAAGAACCAGCTCCTGGTTTTGTTGATATTTTGTATAGTTCTTTTTGTTTCGACTTGGTTGATTTCAGCCCTGAGTTTGACTATTTCCTGCCGTCTACTCCTCTTGGGTATACTAGCTTCTTTTTGTTCTAATGCTTTCAGGTTTGCTGTCAAGTTGTTGATGTATGCTCTTTCCACATTCTTTTTGTGAGCACTTAGAGCTATGATTTTTCCTCTTAGTACTGCTTTCAATGAGTCCCACATGTTTTGATATGATGTGTCCTCATTTTCATTTAAATCTAAAAAGTCCTTAATTTCTTTCTTAATTTCTTCCTTGACCAAGTTATCATTGAGTAGAGCATTGTTCAGTTGCCAAGTGTATGTCGGTTTTCTGATGTTTTTGTCCATGTCAAAGACAAGTCTTAATCCATGGTGGTCTGATAAGGTGCTGGGGATTATTTCAATCTTTTTGTATCTGTTGAGGCCTGTTTTGTGACCAATTATATGGTCTATTTTCGAGAAGGTACCATGAGGTGCTGAGAAGAAGGTGTATTCTTTTGTTTTAGGATGAAATGTTCTATAGATGTCAGTTAAGTCCAATTGGTTCATAACTTCTGTTAGTTTCATTGTGTCTCGATTTAGTTTCTGTTTCCATGATCTGTCCATAGCTGAGAGTGGGGTGTTGAAATCTCCCACTATTATTGTGTAGGGTGCAATGTATGCTTTAAGTTTTAGTAAAGTGTCTTTTATGTATGTGGGTGCCCTTACATTTGGGGCATAGATGTTGAGAATTGCAAGTTCCTCTTGGTACATTTTTCCTTTCATGAATATGAAGTGTCCTTCTTTATCTTTTTTGATTACTTCTGGTTGAAAACTGATTTTATTTGATATTAGAATCGCTACTCCAGCTTGTTTCTTGGGACCATTTGCTTGGTAGATTGTTTTCCAACCTTTTACTCTGAGGTAGTGTCTGTCCTTTCCACAGAGGTGCGTTTCCTGAATGCAGCAAAATGTTGGGTCCTGTTTACGTATCCAGTCTGATAGTCTATGTCTTTTTACTGGAGAATTGAGTCCATTGATATTAAGAGATATTAAGGAAAAATGAGTGTTGTTTCCTGTTATTTTTGTTATTGGCAGTGGAGATATGATTGTGTAGCTACCTTCTTTTACAGTTTTTGGAAGATTACTTTCCTGCTTTTTCCAGGTTGTAGTTTCCCTCCTTGTGATGGAGTTTTCCACCAATTATCCTTTGAAGTGCTGGGTTTGTGTTGAGATACTGTGTAAATTTGGATTTGTCATGGAATATTTTGGTTTCTCCATCAATAATGATTGACAGTTTTGCTGGGTATAGTAGTCTGGGCTGACATTTATGTTCTTTTAGGGTCTGTATGATATCAGTCCAGGATCTTCTGGCTTTTATGGTCTCTGGTGAGAAGTCTGGTGTAATTCTTATAGGTCTGCCTTTATATGTTACTTTGCCTTTTTCCCTTACTGCTTTTAGTATTTTTTCTTTGTTTTGTACATTTGATGTTTTGACTATTATGTGGCGGGAAGTATTTCTTTTCTGGTCTAAACTATTTGGAGTTCTGTAGGCTTCTTGTATATTTATGGACATCTCTTTCTTTAGGTTAGGGAAGTTTTCCTCTATAATTTTGTTGAGAATATTTACTGGTCCTTTAAGTTGGGAGTCTTCCCCCTCATCTATTCCTATTATCCTTAGGTTTGGCCTTCTCATTGTGTCTTGGATTTCTTGTATATTTTGGGTTAGTAGCTTTTTGTATTTTGCATTTTCTTTGACAGTTGTGTCTATGTTTTCCATGGTATCTTCTGCACATGAGATTCTCTCTTCCATCTCTTGTATTCTGTTGGTAATACTTGTATCTATGACTCCTGATCGTTTTTTTAAGTTTTCTATCTCCAGGGTGTTCTCCCTTTGTGATTTCTTTATTGTTTCTACTTCCGTTTTTAGATCCTGCATGGTTTTGTTTAATTCCTTCTCCTGTTTGGTTGCATTTTCTTGTAATTCCTTAAGGGATTTTTGTGTTTCCTCTCTAAGGGTTTCTATCTGTTCTTTGAGAGTGTTATTTATGTCTTTCTTAAAGTCCTCTATCATCATCATGAGAAGTGATTTTAATTCTGAATCCTGCTTTTCTGGTGTGATGGGGTGTTCAGGGCTTGCTATGATGGGGGAACTGGGTTCTGATGATGCCATGTAACTTTGGTTTCTGTTGCTTACGTTCTTGCGCCTGCCTTTTGCCATCTGGTTAATTCTAGTGCTACCTGTACTTCTGTCTCTGATTGAAGCCTGTCTTTCCAGTTGTCTCGCTTTTGTTTGGTCTTCTAGGAGTCCAGATGTCTTTGTGGTTTTTTTCCAGCTGCCCTGATTACAGTGGTATCTCTAGGATGCCTCAGGATATGGTGCCTCCAAGGTAGCAGTCCAGCTAGATGTCTGCTGTTCTGGGTGCAGTGTCTCCTCTTGGATATCTCAGGGTATGTTGTCTGACACTCTGAGTTCAGTTGTTCCTCTGTGGCTCTGGGTTGAGCGGATCTTCCAGTATGTCTCAGGTGGAATCCGGGGTCCACACAACTGCAGACCTGGTAGAGGTCTGGTCTGGGACTCAGACCCTGCAGGCCTCAGACCGGAGGGGGGGCGAGCAGCAGAAGGAGCGTGCTAGTGCTGGCTATGGGTTCTATGGATCCCCCAGAATGTGTCTGGGGGACTCCTGGGTGCACTTACCCACAGGCCTCAGACTGCAGGAGGGGCGAGCAGCGGACGGGGCGTGCTAGTGCTGGCTATGGGTTCTATGGATCCCCCAGAATGTGTCTGGGGGGCTCCTGGGTGCACTTACCTGCAGGCCTCAGACTGGAGGAGGGGCGAGTGGCGGAAGGGGCGTGCTAGCGCTGGCTATGTGTTCTATGGATCCCCAGAATGTGTCTGGGGGGCTCCTGGGTGCACTTACCCGCAGGCCTCAGACTGCAGGAGGGGCGAGCGGCGGAAGGGGCGTGCTAGCGCTGGCTATGGGTTCTATGGATCCCCCAGAATGTGTCTGGGGGGCTCCTGGGTGCACTTACCCGCAGGCCTCAGACTCAATGATTTCATTTTTATTAATTATTCTCTTTAAATCTCTCTCTCTCTCTCTCTCTCTCTCTCTCTCTCTCTCTCTGTCTCTCTGGTGTGTGTGTATGTATATGTTCCTGTGTGCTCACACATTTGTGATAGTGACCAAGCACATGTATATATGTATTTGCGAAGGTCAGAGGTTGATGTCAGGTGTCTTTCTCAGTTGCTCTCCAACTTGGTTTTTGAGATAGAATCTCTCAGTGAAGCCAAATCTTACTGATTCGGCTGCACTGGTGAATCAGCAAGCCTAACAGATCAACCTCCTCAGGTCTGGGATTATAGATGAACAGTACTGATTTTTGCCAGGGGTCAGACTCAGGTCCTTCAGCTTGTGCGGCTAGCATCTTACCTACTGAGCTATATTTCCAGCCCCAAATTTATTCTTTGATTCTTCTCATTTGTGTTTATGAGCTAAAATAAAAGTTCACAACATTATCCACCCGCTAGAGTGCAGAGGCACAGGCTTTTCTTTTAAAATTCCGATCTGTTACTTAAAATTTCTGGCCTTAAGTTCTGCCTTTTTTGAAAATCTAAGGGAAAACAATGAGCATTTCTTTGTTTTTTTTTTCTTTTCCTTTGTTTTTAACATAAAATATATCAACCCAAAATGTTAACACCAGTTGTTTTTTATTTCAACTTTTTTTTTGGAAGTATATGTTTTATTTTCCAAATGATTTTAGGCCACTGATGCCACAAATATTGTCATGGCCTTTTAAATCCCATACAACATTAATATGATATAAATATATTTGGTAACATGTTGTATTACTTAGGATAGAAATGAGTGCAGATATGATAAATTAATTAAAAAGAAATTCAGCTATTACATCCACTGATATACATTGAGCTTTTTTCTATCTAGGAGAGAAAGAGGAGATTTTTAGCTGAAGGCAAGTCTAGGAAGACAGGTTATACAAGGTGTGAAAGAAAAATGGCTCACTTTGAACCTTGACTAATTTCTCACTTCTGTGGAAAGAAAGGCAGGAAGTCAGTCTTTAGGAGTAAACAGAATTGTGTCTTGGCACAAATGCCAAGGAAAGCACAGTTGGGAGAAAGGCTATCCTTTTCACTTTCATAAGGACCATACTAGTGTTCAGAAATTCTAATGACTAGAATTTTCATAATATTTTTATAAGGTTATGTACAGCGGTAGAGCTTTGTCTTTTCATGACACTTTGAAGAACATTGAAAATCATGTGAATTAGCTTCTAGGGGCAATGCAAAAAAACCCATATCTTTGAGGGTGTGGGGTGTTTAGACAATGAGGGCCAATATCGTTAGTGTACCTGCCTCTCACAGGTACCCTATGAGGCCATAACAATTTATCTTTTGAGGTTCTGAGGTGTTCTATAATAAAGGCTAATTTTTAGTACTTAAAAATTGGAGAAAGATCCTTTCACAAAAAGAAGTCACAAAACAACCATGAAACAACTTTTGTTCAAGGAACAGTAGATAATTGTTTTCTTTTTTCTCATGTTCCTAATAACTTCTGATTAAAACTATGGAATGAACATCTGATAATTTTTAAATGTAGGAGGAAGACCAAAGAACTGATCAGTCAATGATAGTATGAGCATGACTTATTATTTATTTATTTATTTAAATTTTACTGGACTTAGAACTAAAGAAGCCAGCAACTAAGAAATGCCAATATGTGCAAAATAACATGACAGAAATATTCTTTCCATCATAGTCTGGATGAGCAAAAGGGAAGCATAGGAAGGCATAAAATGTGTCCATGGCCTCCTAGCCATGAATGCCAAGAGCTTAGGGGGTAGGATGATGCTACAAAGCTAAGTAAAGTAAGACATATATCACTTTCTCAAAACAACCAGAACCTTCTTCCTCAGTCCAGTGTCAGTGAATCCCAGTAAACAGTGGTAATGAGGTTCTTTTCATCAGAAAACACAGAATTCCAATGGAGACTGACTGGGAATCTCCATTTCTATTCCATCAAGAAAACTGATGCCAGTAGAAGGCAGGTGGAAAGAAGAGTTAAATAAGACTCAAAGTATCATAGTTTCCCAGATGTCTCAAAAAGTCACTCACTCCACATATTAAGAGATGGGAAATGTAAAACTGATGAAAAGACCATCTATGAAGTCTATAATTAAAATGACAGGGATGTCAGAGTTATCTGAGCAAGCCTTTGAAGACATCATAAAGATGCTTCAGCAGTTATAAAGTTACTGAAATAAATGATAAAATAGTCTCAGGAAAGAAAGAAAAGGTATAAAGAGAAGGAGGAAGAAGCATAACACAAGAAAATATTCAAGGGATGGGCTTACCACTTAGAAGACACAGAAAATGATAATCAGAAAACTGACCAAATAACAGTGTTTCCTAACCTCCAGAATAAAGTAGTCCAACCAAACAACACACACACACACACACACACACACACACACACACACACCACAAACACACACACACACACACACTGACACACACAGACATATACCCAGACACACATAGACACACACAGACATATACCCAGACACACATAGACACACACGCAAACACACACAGACACATAGACACACACACAGACACACACAGACACACAGACACACAGACACACACAAGTTAAACAGAACCATGGGAGCTTATTGCTATAACAGAAGTTTTAATTTTCATATTATCAGAGTTCATGAATTAGAGAAGAACAAGATAAGGAATGAAAAAAGTCTTGAAGAAATAATTGGTGAATACTTCCTAACTTTGGAAAGCTACATAAAACCAGGGTCAAGAAACTGAATGAACCTGACGACCTGATTTTGTTCTCTGGAATGTGAATTGCGAAAGGAGAGAAACAACTTTTCTAAGTTGTCTTCTGACCTTCACATGCTCTCTCATTCATTCATTCTCTCTCTCTCTCTCTCTCTCTCTCTCTCTCTCTCTCTCTCCCCCTCCTTCACATACATGAATACACACACATACACTAATTATATAATAAAAAACTAAATACATTTCAATAACAATAAAGCTAAAAAAATCCATGGGAAACCAACCTCATAAAAAACTTCTCTAAAAAACTAAAAACAGTGAAAAATACACAAAATCCAAAGTTAAGAAACAGTACCCTCTTTTATGCTGTAGACAGACAACAGGAATTGTACATGTCTCCTGAGCAATAAAGAATCCCAGTAGGAAGCTGTATTGTGGCTTTTTTCAATACCAGGAGAGAAGCCCCATCAACCCAGAATCGGGTATTCTGACAATCTATTTCAGGAACAAATAGAAATCAGGACATACTTACTTAATACTGGACAACTATTTGTATTTTTGACCACTCTAAAATTGCAGAAGGAAGTTTTAGAAACAGAAAGAATAACATAAGGAAGAAGAGAACAAAAATTTGTATGAGCAAAGCAGTATTTCTTCCTTAAAACATTTGTTTTAAGAAGAATTTTTTTAACATTTGTTTTAAGAAGATTGAAAATTGCAGCATTTCTGTATTAGTTGTTAATTTATAAGAAAGTTATTTAATACAATAAGTGGGAATAAAAATGAGGTAAAAGGAATTGGTAAAATGATGACACCAGTAGGATGTTTTAGCTATCTCTGTCTCTGTCTCTATCACTCTATATCTAATCTATCTATCTATCTATCTATCTATCTATCTATCTATCTATCTATCTATCTATCAGAAAAATTATGTACTAAGATAGACTGAAAAATTACTATCAAATACTAAAAAAAAAGTATTGTACAAGATGTCCAAGTAGCTCATAGTAATCAGGAAAAATGGATTAATAAAAAACTGAGATAAAAAACAAATAAAACTAAAGCAACACATATCAGTTTTGACACACACATGGTCTAAATATGCCAATCATAAAATGAGATTGGTAGAATGTAGTTTAAAATAATTGTAGCTCTAGAAGTTGTAGTTTATAAATATTCTCAAATAAAATTATAGTGACAGTTTAAAAGCAAAATAACAAACCATGGTAGATTATATAATTAGTAACCTCCCATTTAAATAGTTTATTAACATCAACTAAGAGACTTTTGAACAATAATAAAAATTACTGGAAACAAGATATGTTTTACATAGTGATAAAAAGATCAATTTTTCAGGAAGATATAAAAATATTAAATAAGTGTATTATAATTCTAAGAATAAAACTATACAGTGTGCGAATATGTAAACTAGAAAATGAAAAAAACTGGAAGTCAAACAGACACACTAAGAGTTATAGATAAAGATTTTAGCATATCTTTTAGTAAATCAGAGTGCAATGGAACATAGAATTAGCAAGGAGACAGAAATATTGAGAAAAATATTCGTGAGGAATAGGTCACTTACATGTGGCAGGTGGGAAAAGTTTAGTGACTCCCTTTGTGTGATGCTGGGGGTTAAACCCAGTACTTGCCATGTTAGACAAATTCTATACTTCTTAGCCATACTCCCAAGATGTGGCTTCTTAAGAGAATAAACATTCAATGAACTACAGAACCCAGTAATTGTATTAATGGACATTCAGTCTACAGTAATGAATGCTTTTGTTTACATAAAAACCTGCACACCAGGGCTGGGGAGACAGCTTAGCAGTTAAGAATGCTTGGTGCTCTTACAGGGAATTAAGAACTTTGAAAAACTCACATCAAATCTCACAACTGCCCTGTAAGGCCAATTCCAGCATCCTCGTCTGTTCTTCACAAACACCTATATAAAAATAAAAAAGCCAAAACTGTAGATGAATTTGTAAATTAGAAATATTTGTAATAGCTTCAAACTGGAAGCAGTCTGAATATTCTAGAACTACCATCTTTCCACATGATATTATTATGCAACAACAACAATAATAACAACAACAACTAAGCTATAGATAATGCAACAACCTCTATAAATCACTACAGCTTTAAGCCAAATAGCAAAAGGCAAAGCTAAGAAGGTAATTGCAGTGTGGTTAAATTCAATTGACAAAACTATTAAATTAGCCGTCTCTCCTTTCTTGGGTCAAATATCAAATAGAAAAAAAAAATCAGGGGTGGAAATTGTTTTGGCTCACAGTTTCAGAGGTGTATGTCTACAGTATCTAATAGTGAAGAAAAAAATTATGGAGGTGGGAACATGTGACAGAGGTTTCTCATCTTATGATGAGAAGGTGCGGTTGTAGAGACAGAAAGGGAAGGAAGGAAGGAGGGAGGAAGAGAGAGAAAGAGAGACAGAGACAGACACAAAGACAGATTTGTTCTTATTTTACCTGGGCTCTCAGCCTATATGTGATGGTTCCATCTATTTATTCCTCCTATTCAGGGTAAGTCTTCCCTTCTGAGTTAATCTTATCTGGATGCCTCCTTAAAAATATATGTAGGAAGGGGTTCATGTTATCTCTGAGTAATTATCTGTCCAGTCAAGTTGATAATCAAGATGAACCTCAACAATTACAGATGCAAGGAAGATAATAGACCCTTGGTTTCTAGGGTTTGAGGTGGTATGGCAGCAAGAGATGAGTGTTTGAAAGGTAGCAAGTGACCAGGGCTGAAGGCATACATACAGATCCAGGCTCTTAGGTGGCTGAGGTTAGAGGTATGTGAGGTCAAATCCAGCTTGGGTAACATAATGAGACTGCATGGTATAGGAGCTGACATCATGTGATATAACTGTTTTATAAGTTGACTTTCAATGACAACATTCTTTGTTCACTACAGTTTTAAAAGATGCTATATTTAATGCTCCCTCAAAGACTATGTATGTTCTTTTTGTATTATTTCTTATTAATGCATGTGTGTCTATAACTATCTCTAAATAAAATGAGTTAGTAGAAGCAAAAAACAAACCATTTGTGTTATAGCTTTATAAGTTCAAAGTGAAAGGTTACACTTGAACACAAGTATGAGATCAGTATATGTAAGTTCTACACTCTGTCTGTCTGTCTGTCTGTCTCTCTCTCTCTCACACACACACACACACACACATACACACACACACAAACATGCACACACAGACATACACACGAATTTCATTCAGTCATTTGTTTAATGAATTCTCCAGTGTTCCTTCTATAAACCAGGTTCTAAGCAAAAACCTGGGGATTATTCACTTTCCTAGACTCCAAAATATCTTCTAACTTTATAAATAAAACTTCAAATGTCTTCTAGATGATGTAGTAGCAAGGATCATTATTAAGCACTGATATCTGTTTATATTGGCATTGCTAAATTTTTATAAATGCTTTAATTCATATTGCCTGTGTCCTTTTCTATTTACCCATGCTTAGAAAAATAGCTTTTCACACAGTAAATGCTTAGTTAATTTGTTATGGATGATCTCAGTTTTATTGATGATGACTTCATCACAGGGTCAATAATTTAAAACCAAATGTTTCCTAAAACAATTACCATTTTCAAATGCACATAAAGCTTGCATGATAGCTTTTCAGATCTCTTCCTAAGCCATAGAAGCCCACCAGATGTTTTAATTCAATCATGTAATGTTTAAATATTTCAGCCTAGAAGCTCATATAATTCAGCTCAAATGTACTTTAAAATTACATCCATTTATAATTAATCTTACTGTAGTTATGCAATTATATAACAAATATCATAAACATCTATATTACAGGAGATAGGGCCTTGGAGAGATTATCAAGCTGCGGATGATTGCTTATTGGTCTCAAAACCAAATTTCTGCTGCCTAAAGAGTCTACGAATAGTGAAAGAGCTGTAATTCTCTTAGTAGACTCTTTCTCACTTTCAGAGTAGAAAGTTTGTCATAGTCCTAGATAATTACATAAGCATATCACATTGTATTTTTAAAACTTCACTGAATCCCCCACCTATGTGTTTGTTTTGACATGAACAAATCTATTAAAACCAGCTTTAAATGGCACAATGAGAGCTTTCAATGCCCATTTAATGGTTCCTTACAGTTTATTGATACACACTTGTTGAACCAAAATCTATTTCAGAAGCTAAGATAAACTGACATGATTTGGTTTACTACCTATCTACTTCATTTTCCCCCAACCATGAATTGTTTATTGGTACAAGTATGTCAAATGATTGAAGATGGAAAGTTTATAGGTTTGAAATTCTGGGCTATAGTCTAGAAAAGAATTCTTCAGATTCCTTTAGTGGTAAACAAAGTCATTCTAGAAAAGATTAAACTTTTAAATTTTCCTCAAGAATACACTGAGACAACTCTGTCTGTGTATGCCACAGATGATGGTTAAGCCAGAATTATAATTAGTATTTCCATATCTTAAATTCTTATTGCTTTTTGTCTTGGGAACCTCATAATAATGGAGTTTATAGTTCTTCATGTAATGCATAATACATTATTGCGAATTATAGTCATTCTATTCTGTTGCTGCTTTTCAAAATTTGCTGGATGTGAGAAGCAGAGCATCTTAGGAGGGATATCTCTGATAGCAGCAAAAAAAAGATCAGAAAAAAAATTTGAGCAACATGTGGCAAAACATAAGAATTTTGCATATCCAACCTCACAACTCTTCTAGTTTAGATGTTAGCGGATCTTGAACATGGAATTGTAATAATGTCCTTAGATCTAGTCAAGTAGAATAAAGTCAATTCCATCTCTACTTTTCTCACTGTGCCCGAGGGTGAGAATAGAAAGGCTGCTCACATTCGAAATCAGATATGTGGGTGTCTTTGTGTTCTTTGCCCCAAGTACTTCCTGTGACATGAAATTTTTGGCCAATGGGAGCATAAGCTATTCTGGCTTTCATTATTGCCCACAAGCTGCGAGCCACTGTGAGATACTCTCCCACAGGTAGGCATTATATTGCAGTACAGTTTCCTGTGCTCAGGGTTTCTGAGTAAATCCAGTCTGTTGAAGAGAACAGTGCATTAGAAAAAGGAACCACAGAGTTCTGTTCTGCTGCTGGTCAGGGTTAGGGCACTTTCTGAATATCATACTTCCTAAAATACTACTGAGGTGAGTGAGTTGTCTAATTCCTGTAGGCAATATATATCCCCTAAGGCTGCACTAGCTAGAACAACTGGCTATTGCATGGGAAAATGGTAGCAACCTTAAAAAATATTCATTAATGAAGAGATACCTACTTAAAATTATCCTGCAGTAAATTGCTGCACTGGTGTGAATACCATGCTGACAATACAAATAACAGTAAATAAAACATGCCAGTCATTTCTAACAGTAGGCAAACTTTTTGTAGTAGGTTGCAATTCAAATGGTTAAAACAAAAATGATTTGTGATTAAAAGTATGTCTTGTCCTGGTAGGGGAGCTGGCAGAAGGACTGGAGGAGGGGGATTGTAACCCCATAGGAAGAACAATGTCACCTGGCTAGAACACTCAGTGCCCCTAGGGACTAGACCAGCAACAAAGGAGTGTATAGGGAAGGATCCATGGCTACAGATACATATTTAGCAGAGGATGACCTTGTCTGACATTAGTGGGAGGGGACATCCTTGGTCCTGTGGAGGTTTTGGTCCCCTGCATAGGGGGATGCTGGAGTTGTGGGACAGGAGGGTAGGTAGGTCAGGGAGTACCCTCATAGAGGCAAAAAAAAGGATGGGCGGAAGGAAAAAATGTCTTGACTAATTGAAAATATGCATGGAAATTCCTATTTTCTGGAAATTTCCTATATTGATACTTAAGAAAGATATTATTAATATTAGTGTTATTAAAACAAAAATGTGTAAATGTTTGAAATCAAATTTTTTCACTTTAAAAGAACTTTATTAATTTTTGAGTATTTTATAAAATTTATTTTGATCATATTTACACCCCTCTCCCAAGTCATTAAGTTTTACAATATTCATTGTGAGGCTGCATGCCAGACTCAGAGTATATTTATTTACTATTTATAAATATTCCAGATATTTACTTTCTGTATTATGAGGAGTTAACTGTGGCTCAGAAGGAGGAATTTACAAAAGCAATGCTAAGCATGTTAAAATTTGAGTTCAGTTTTCAGTGGCTGAGACAACTCTGTTTTTTTCCTTTATAGAACACTGTTATACCGTCATATACCATCCAGCAAAGTCTCAATGACGATGACCCCTCAAGATGATAACATATTTGAAAATTTCCTGCAATTTAATGATGTTATAAGCACAATAATGTCATGCACACTGCATTCCTTGCATTTTTGTTTGTGTCTATGTGAACAAACCTATCATGCTGCCAGTGGTATAAAGGTATAGCAATATAATTATATACAGTACATAAAACTTGATAGCAATAATAAAAGATGATGCTATTGGTTTATGGATTTAGCATGCAATGCTTTCCTTCATTGTTGTAGTGAATCCCTACTTATTACTGCAAGAGAATAATGTGACAGAGTATGCTATGTTATGCTGGCAAAAGTCATACTTAATCCTGTCCTGGCTGCATTTTTTGATTGCACTTAAAGCTCACCTTGGGCTGTGGTGACGACTCAGTGGTTAATGTGCTTGGCATGTGAGAATCTGGAGTCAAAACCTCAAAACTCATGTAAAGTCAGGCACATACCTTTTCTCTCAGTGCTTCTCTGAGATGGGAGAATCCTTGCAAGCCTCTGGGCCAGTGTGACAATGAACTACAAAAAGATTCTGTCTCAAATAATGTGGCTGGTGAGAATCAACACCCAGTGTTGTCCTCTGATTTTCACACAGGCATTGTGGCATATGTGAAAATACCACAATTAGACACCAAAATACACAGACACCCCACAAAGATTTAAAAACGAGTCCAATTTCCTAAATATATCTATTGTACACACATTTGTACAAATATGCTCTAATGATGTTCACACAGTAAGAGCATTACTAATGACACAATTCTCAGAATCCACCCCAGTTGTTACATGATGCATGACTAGCCTGTTTCCTTTTGCCTAGTCTAGCTAGTGAGATCTCAGACACAGAAGAGAGGATTCGGATCACTAATTACTTCCATTACCAATGGAGGAATAAGCACAACAAACAGATGAGAAAACTTTGTTCATCTGTTCACTCATCAAATCCCGGATACTGAATGCTATTCTCTTATAGAACGTCATTTCCTAGTCTACCATATAGTTTCTGTTTGCCACAAAATTTCTCTTCCCAAAGTAAGTATCACTGTTTCTTGTCACTGTAAGGTCGTGTACATCAAGACTGTGAACAGGGAAAATACCTTCAAATATCTCGAGTTTGTCTCATTTCCGTTGTTGTTAGATATTCAACGTAGTCAAATACATTATAATAGTTTATATACTCTTAAAACTATTGCTAAAGGAATACACAGTCGATTCGCCACCCTGGAAGCTGCTCACAGGAAAATGATCAGGGTGTTGGAATAGTATAAAACCTTCCCAACATCAAGGAGCTAGAAGAAGACAGAGGAGTGATGTATTAACAACCTATTGAGAGTGAACACTATCATACAACAAAAGCTTAGCATTTCTTTCTGTGGTCTCAGGGTACAGAAATAGTATGGAAATGTATGAAGGTACAGAATTATATGAAGGAAAAGTTTTTTCTCTCTAAAAGAGTGAATTGCACTTAACAATGGAGCCTTATGAAACCTGCATAGACCACCTAATGAGATGGTGACTGCTCATCATCTAACGCAGTTCTCAAAGATTGGGTAGCTATGACTTGCAGAAGTAGAAATCTGATTTCAGAGTAGACTTCATTAATTTTTCTGTTCCTTCTACATGACATATTTCTATGAATTCTAACCTAAAATACTGTTATATACAGCAGGCAACTATACTACTTCTCAATATGGATTAATGATAAAATGCCAATAAGGGAGCCAGCAAGCCTACATATATTACTTGAAAGCCCTTGAAAACCATTGTTTGGATGGCATTGTATATAGTTTGAATGCTGAATGCCTCTCTCAAAGACCTGTGTTCTAAATACTGGATGAACACAATGGTGCTGCCTGAAGGTACTAGATCCCCCTTGCCCTGTGTTTCTCTCTCTCCAATGTCATCTCACTTTTAGACCTGATTGGCCTGTCACTTGCTATGTAAACCGAGATGCTTTGATGCTTTACATCAGTCTTCCTGCATCCTCCTTATGAAAGCCAAGGTTATAGGTGTGTGGTGCATTTCTTCACCTCTAGACTTCTCCCGATTAGATTTAGTAAGCGAGAAAAGGAACAGAGACATTTGCAAACAGACAAAAACTGCATGGACAAAATTTTCATAACCCCCATTTTAAGGAACATATTGTCTCTTTCCTTCATAGTAGGCATGTTGAGTCATGGGCATTTCTCACAATCAAGTTTATTATCATCTCCAGATTATGTCCATAACCTGGGCATTAATATCTTAATTGATATTCTTATTTATGCAATGTCCCTATTTGGTTATATGTATGTATTATCTCATTCAGTTGCCTTAATATTATATTATTAATTTACTGATTAATAGGTATAAATTCAAGGGTCATGGCAGTTACTCAGAAACCCATTGAAGTTAGTTTAGAGTTGATTCTGATCATTTTTCAAGCTCCAGCTCTTTCTGCACTCACATTCCTTCTCACATTCTTGCAACCAGGATCCCATAATCACATAGACATAAATGCTGTTCAATTCATTTTTATGTCATAAGATAAAGTCAGCTCGGTTGAATCAGAAGCCCAAGATGAAAATACCCGAGAGCACAATTTTACATTGCTTAGCAACCTGTCAAGAATCCATATTTAGTTTTCCAGTGGGAGGGAAACAAAAAAACAAATACAAAATCTAAAATGAAACAAACAAACAAACAAACAAACAAAAACAACAGCCAAAGACTCTAAGATGTCATTGAGGGATTTTGCTTGATGTACTTTACACAATCCTAAGAGGAAATCACGGGGTGCACAAAATGACCTATTCTATCAATTAATGCATAGGAGCAGTTCCATATTGCTGACTGAAAACTACTGGTCACCTTCAAGTAACAAGACTGTTTGGAGGTCTTGTCTGTTGGAAAGAATGTCTCCGTATAAAGTGGTTATTACTTCCTGGCAAAATTCTGCCATTTAAAGTGTTGAAAACATTTCTGCGCTGGTGCAAGAATTTTGCCCCTGAATCTGCACAATTTATCAGTTTCATTTAGTGCAATTAATATAAACTATTCTTTATGGATAGACCTTAGTTCATGAATTATTTGGCTTGTAAAAGCTGGCTTCACATCATCATGAAGTCTGGTGTTACTTTGTATGAGATTGCCTTTTTGCCATTGATCCAAAAAAATTGCCCCATTGTTCAGCAAGTCCTCATTGACTTCTATATCATGAAGGAATTGGGGGAGAGAAGAAACAGGCAGAGCTCCAGTGGAGAACTGCACCCAGGAGTATGCTTTCCAGGCTTTGGACTTAGAAGTTGGATTGAAGCCAATTAAATACATGTAGGATGAAGAACAATTCTCTTCTATCTTCAAATTAGGTAAATTTGAATCTTATCTGAAACAAATCTTTCTCTCTCTCTGTCTCTCTTTGTCACACACACACACACACACACACACACACACACACACACACACACACAAACATACACACAGTCTAATCTCTTAAAACAAGCAACAAACAAATACATGTTCTATCAGACATGTCAAGATTCTGTTGATGTTATTTCTTTTCCTAAGTTAACTGGGTTTCTCAGTAAGATCACATTTCTGTCTTGATAGTTCTTTCTTGCACTCTGAAAAGCTACAGAGTGCCTACTGACAGAGTAAGAGTCTGCAATTTAACCTAAGTGATCTAGGTAACAAAGGGAAAAAAACCAATAATGATTCAATTACTTACCTTGGGCTAGTTCTGAATTTTGCATTAGTATGGAGTTTATTGGTAGATGTTGCACTTCAGTAGACACCATTCAGTGTTTGTTAACATAGGTGCACTTGCAAGGTTAGGATACTATTTGTATTCACTGTGTAGATGTATTTGCTTGGTCATTGACAATGCTTATGAGGTGGCTATTATTGTAATTAGTTCAGTGAAAAGACAGAGAAATTCTACTGTGCTTTTGTTAAATACTTTCCTAACATTTTAGAACTGGAGCTTAATCTACTACTCAGATTTACCAATGACTGGCTGTTTGATATAAGATACAATACACTTTATGTTTGAATAATCCTTGACACACTATCAAAACAAAGTTTTCTTTCACTTGGACGATTGTGTAACCTGTGTGTACCACGGGTTTACCCTGTTAGAGGCTAGTAACACAGTTGGAAATTCCTTGAAGCCTAAAAGTTTTGTATCATTCAGCTATGGGTTTTCAAAAAAATACTTTTACTAGTCCTAAATGAAAGAATCAAATTAGAGTAAAATGTGAGTTAATTAAGTTGGAAAGGGGACTTGGGTGTTCCCATTTTTTTTTTTTTAAGGTGAGAAAGAACTTTGGATAAAAGAACACTGCTAGCACGAATTCTTCCATTTCCAACATCTTTGAAAATAAAAATGTCTGCTTCTGTCCCGGGCTTGTGAAAATAACTGTTGAGAAGCCTGTTCCTTATGAATGAAACTTAATTACCCACTAATAATTTCTTGGAAGAGGCAAAAGTTTACTGGGTCTCCAGACACTGGTTAGTATTTGGCTCTCTCGTGCAATCATGCTCACGACCTGTGTGAACACCATTGAGCTTCTAGATAATTGGATCGGTGTTCAGAGTTTGATATACTTACCCAGGGAGGATTTGCTTCAAGTGAGAGGCAAAGTTTCAAATGGTAAAAGCAAAACGAGGAAATTAGGAAGACTTTTTTTTTTTTTCAGTTGCTAATTGAATCATTAAAACTGCCATTTGAAACAGGCCAGGTAGTGTCTATTAATTGCAACCATTAAAAAGCGTAATAAATGTTACAGCACCTCTTTCAGCGGCGAGTGCTGAGAGCTGTTAGCACAATTTTCTCCAACAGAAGAGTCCCACAAATGTATTTGATGAGTATTCACATGCCTAGTACTTAAAGAAATCTTGAGGAAAAAGAGAAGATTGGGGCTTGAGAAACAGCTTAATCAGTAAAGTATTCATTACATAAGGATGGAGATTTGTGTTTGGAGCCCCTGGCCAGGCAAGATGGCTCATTTCTATAATTTTATCCCTGTGGAGGAAGATTCAGGAGGATGTCAGCTTCCTGATGAGTTCCCGGTGCGGTGAAGGACTCTGTCCTTAAATATAAGTTAGAGAACTCTGGGAAGATGGCTCAGTGGGTGAAGCACATGCTACCCAAGTTTGAAGCTTGGTGTTCAAATCCCTAGTACTCACATCCATGTTAGGTAGGTATGCTGAACCATCAGTAACTCCAGTCCTCCAAGTATGGATGTGGGGATTCCCAGAACAAGCATCTTAGGAGACTTGAAGTAACAGCTAACTTTGAAGAGGTTGCGGGACATCAGTTTCAGGACTTTAAGCTCATTTAATGCATGTGAACAGCCCATACGAATACACACAGGTGAAATAAAAAAAATATACATTAAGAAAGAAGTCGGACAGTGATTGAGAGACACATTACTTCAGCGGTGGACCTGAAGTAATTTGATTTCTGGCCTTCAACACACATGTGCACAGAAGTACACATGTCCACATGAGCATGGCACTCTAACTTGCACAAGTGTGCACCCCCTCAAAATAGAGTACAATGAAAATATAAATCATTACAAGTTTCACATCAACTCCATCTAGACTCCTGGAAGTAGAGACAAAGGAGAAATAATTCTCCTCAGAACAACTCTCTGGATATTTGCCTGCACAGGGGGAGATGGTATCTAGGTTTTAGTTTGAAAAATGAGTTTGTCTGGCCAATAAATAAATGAATAAGTATGTTATGAAGAAGTCTTACCTATCTATGTACAGAGGTGGCATTGCAGAGGTCAAACACCGGTGACCAGTATACACACAGTGCACAGACGTATAGTATTTATTAGTGACAAAATCATGGTTGGATGTAGGAAGTTGATGAGGAGGAGCCTTCTCCTGTGACCACAGTGTTCACAATAACAACAGGCACTAAAAGCTCTAAATGGAATCCAGTGCAAGGGAGGGGGCTATGATTTTTGCTATTGTATTTAGTTCCCAGGTGTAAATATTCAAGTGGGAGGCAACAGTCAATGTCAAGTTGAAGTACCAGTGCCTTAAGGTTAGAGTCACCACCAACTTAACAAGTAGCAGAGTTGGTTGGGGTGAACTATTTGTCTATTCCCCTGAGCAAGTATGCCCATCTCCTCTACTTTTGCCCATGAGCACAGATTGTGAGCTTTCAGGAAAATTATCTCTGCAATTAAAATGCTAGAGCCAGTTCCTGGTAAATTATTAAACCTGAATAATTGCCTAACTAAGAACTGTAGACTTTGCTACCTTCTACAGAATTAGACTTAAGAACTCCGAAAGGTCATGAAGTTTCTCTGGAATATTTCCCTGTGTTATAATTCTTTGGGGTCTTTACAAATCCCACACGGGGAAAGAGTAACAGGTGCCTTTGTAGGCAGAGGAGAATGACCAAATACATCTACAATGTAATCATGAAAATTGTGTGAAACTCCCAATTTCCTTTGAATCTGGGGAGCACGCCCCATCCCTTACCAATGAATGGACCTGCTGGGAATGCACAGCTCTGTAGCTTAGTTAGCAGCTCCTGCCTCCCTTAAGAGCCCAGTGATGTCTTTGGAGAATCATCTTTTTCCTAGTGTCTTTTCTGTTTCAACCCTTCAGCTAAGCAGAGACATATCAAATTGAATTCCTCCTTCCTCTGCATCTTTTGTTGAGAGCCTTTTTGACTCTAATACCATTTCTGTTGATAATGTGAGTTGTTCATCTCGAGAGTCTAACGGGAAAAACTGGAGTATTCTTGCAGGGTTAGGAGTTGTCTCTCTTGACTTCCCATGTCAATTTTAGTTAAGGTGTCATGCAGGCTGATGCAAAATTAAGGAACAGAGTTAGGAGTGAGAAGCAGGGACCTTAGCAACCTTTTTCTTTGGGTTCTCCTTCCTGTCTCAAAGGAGGTAGAAATGTGTAGATTTAAACTCTGTTCAGCCTAATTCTTTACTGATTTAGTATAGAGAGTCAAATTCTACTAAATGTGTTTTGAATGTGATATTTTATTGTTTATTTCCAGTGTTTGTGTGTGCTATTCATGCAGGTCAGAACTCTAAGAAAATGTTAATATTTAGTTTAATATCAGGTTTAAAGGAAAGGGATAAGTTTCAAATATAGAAATTGGGATAAAAAGATCACTTTTATCTTGCTGTTGTTTTAATTTTTATTTATTGACAACTAAAATGTGAGAGTCTTCTCATGAATAGGTTTGATTTTATTTGGGGATGAAAGACTGATTTGATTAGTGAATTCGATGAAGTGAGTATAGGATTAAAATCCCATTAGCAGACTATTATAAATTCTGTTTCAGATTAGAGAAGATTGCCAGATCATAGAAAACTTTGTATGCACAGCATTTCTTGAAATTACACACATACGCACGCACACATGCACACACACACACACACACACACACACACACACACACACACCCCAGGTCAATATCTTTAATTTTGAATAAGTTTGAAGAAAAATAGTGTAATTCTTCCAAAGTCCAACATGCACATAAATCTACAGGGTAAATTTAGTTCTAGAGAAGGATTATTTTTGCCTTGATATTCTCTCTCTGTGCTTTCTATTATCTTTGGAGGACAGTGCTCTATAGTTTAATGGGGCCAATCAAGCATGGCAGGAGGTTACATCTATAAGTTTAACACAAAAGTGAGCACCCCAAGGGATGTTAATGCCATTGGCTAAACACCTTACATTTTGACTGAGTGGCCTTATCTGTGTTGACTTTAGCTTTGAAAATAGGAGAAAAATATAAAATCTCCCCTGAGTCCTAATATTTAGTATTAATCATACTTCCAAGGTTCCAATAAATGCATATGCAAACTTCCCTGAGGTAGTAAAGAATAATTCTACCTTAAACGTCTCATAATACTTTATTCTGGGTTTATCATCCTAAAGGTATAAAATCCACAAAAAGAGTATATTTAATTAATTTTTCAGAAACTTGAGAAAAAGAAATTATCAGCATTGATTTTATTAATTTGCAAAAAAGTTAACTGAAATAGAAGATAAAGAAGAACAGAGAAGGTCTTAGAATCCATGAGCAGTAGTCACAACTGATGGAAAGTTGAAGCTAAAGACATTTCATAGAATGCTACAAAGAACTGGATGATCCAAGATTTCAAGGGCTTTAAAGAATAAAGTGAAGATACAACCTGAATAGATAAAGATGAATAATTACAAATAGAAACAATAGAAATAGAATTCCCAGGAGACCATAGCAGAAATGCAATCTTGAACATTTGGTGAGAATTTGGTTGAAGAACTGTTGAGATTTTCTAGAAATTATGAAAGACTATAGTTCTCTGTTCCCAGAATGCTGATGAGAAGCAAAGGAAATAAAAGAAATAATAATAATAAAAGAAAATAAAAAAGAACCCCATGTGTAGTCATAGGAAAGACTGGAGAATCTCAAGAGCAAAACAAAGTTATTGTTCAAGTACAAGTGCATTGGAAGCCCGTGGTAGCAAGGAAGGGCTGTGGGGAGATTGAGGGATTGAGGCAGTGTTTCAGAGGTTAAATTTGTGTGGTTTGTTGATTGGATATGGTCAGGATCTGAGGAGTGATGATCAAGAATGGCTACTGTACTTGGAATTGCTAGTTGGTGGCATATTAATGAAGAAAGACAGGTTTGGGGTTTGTCTCTTTCATATGTAGGAGCTTGACACATCTCTCCTAGTGGATATATGAGAGGACAAAACAAGCTGGCCTTTTGCACTGCCCTTCCTCAGACCCAGCTGACCCACTTATGTGAGGAACGCTTCCGTGCCAGATGCTCACATACAGGCAGTGCAAGGACAAAAAAAAAAAATCTAGCCTCTGGAGGGTTATCAGGGAGAGTTATGGGACAATAAGAGGACAAGTAGGTTGTCAAGAAGTTCAGCCTGTATGACTTTTGAGAGAGCCTGAAGCCAATACTGTGAGTGAAAAGGTGATATTTCCATCCAGGTTTTTTCTTGAGAGAGCAGGCAATTGTAAAGAGATTCCCACAAGACTTTTGCTGTAACTTTGTTTTCAGGCACAATCTTAGTCTTGCATTGTTCAAGCCAGTCAGTCACTGTCATTCTCCTTTTTTCAGTAATACATATACCCATACATATGTATATGATGTTTATGTATGTATATATACACACACACATGTATATATGTATATACATGTATATACATACACACACACATATATATAATATATATATATATATATATATATATATATATATACACATATATACATGTATATTTTGTCCCCCTAGAGCTTTCTCGTTTTCTCAGAGCCTTTCAAAAACAATGTACTATTATAAGCATGGCAAAGGGAAGAAAATTTTGCCTTAGAGGCTTGTCTTCATCTTTGAAACAGGAAATAGAGTTCTCCAGACATCTGAGTTGCTCCTTGCAAGACACTATGAATTAAAAAATGAACCAATCAATTTGCAAAACCCTGTAAGTAATGCTTCTTGCTTTCAAATGACTTCCTCAGCTTCTCCTTCATCCTGGAGTAAATCTTTATCTCCTACACATGGCTTGAAGATTGCTTTCCACAACAATTCTATCTTCATTTCTCTTTCTTTCTTCTGAAATTTCCTTGTTTTTCCCCAAATTCAGCTCCCTGTCTTTGAACCTAATGTTTTAAAGACAACTTTTCAACTACAGAAAAGTGGTAGAGTTGCAGAAAAATTGTGAAGACAGCAAGATTTCTGTAGATGCACCTTTTCCATCAAAATTTTATATCATGCATTTCTGTAGTTTATGATACCTTAGAAACAAGATGGTCATAATACTAACTTTCTTGGTTTAACTCATTGTTTTGAATGATGGCCTTAATCCATTACATTTAACAATTTTACCTCTTTCAACTCCTCTTGGATTTGTTAGTTTCTCACCCCATCTTGACCTCCTGACCTTTATAAAAAGCCTTACTTTATTTTGTGTCTAAGTCTTTTGCCTGCATGTATGTATCATGCAATGCATGGCAACCATGGAGGGCAGAAGACAGCATCATATCCCCTGGAGCTGGAGTTATGGATGGTTGCAAGCTACAGTCTGGGTGCTGGTCCTCTGCAAGAACAGCAAGTGTTCCTAACCACTCGGAATCTCTCCAGGCCCTTGACCTTTGTTTTTGATGACTTCAGCAATTTCAAGGAGCATTGATATAATTCCTAGAATGTTCCTTACTGTGAGGTTTTCTCATAGTGAGGCTAAGGTCCTAAATTTGGGGGAAGATGATCTCAGACTGTAGAGTGACATTATACAGGGTGATGTCTTACTTTTTTTTTTTTTTTTTTTTTTTTTTTGTGAAGAGATACCATGACCAAGGCAGTTTATAAGAGAAAGCATTGGGGTCTTGCTTAGAGTTCCAGAGGGTAAGTTCATGATCATCATAGCAGATAGTATGGCAGGAGGCAGGCATGACCGAGTTAGTAGCTGAGAGTTTATATTCTATCTCCAAGTTGTAGGCAGAGAAACAGGAAGCCTTGGCTTTTGAATCTCTGAAGCTCACCATCTCCAGGGACACATTCCTCCAACAAAGCCAAAACTCCCAATCCTTCCCCAGATAGTGTGTCTGTTGTCAATTCTTGATTTTGTCTAGAACATGCATTTCTTGTTTGAGGGAAGGAGGCAATGGGTAGAGGAAGTAAAAAAAAGAGGGGAAAGTTTTATATTGTGGGGTGAAAGGTGTTGGGAGAATTGATGGTTTTAAAACATCTGGGAAAACACGTGCTGGAGAGGAAAAATGAATCCCATTTGAGTAAACATGGCAAGGGCGTGGGGAGTGGGGGGCGGTAAACATGTTTCCAGATAAGTAATGGAAAATCTGGGAGAGTACTACAGTTTCTCCACACCAAGATAAGCGAAGCTTCTGGGAGGATAGAAGGGAGGCATCTGGGTTTCCTTGAAACCTGAGAATATAGAATCACTGAGGTTTTAAGGAGTAACCCATTAAATTATTGTAGATGAGGAATCTGTGGGCTTTTGGATCACCTAAAGTCAACGTTTGTTTCTAGCAGACCAGGAATTAACGCTGAAGCCCCCCCCCCCCATTCCCAGTCTAATTCTTATTCGAGGATGCTGCAGCTGTCTCCCTGTAAGCTGATTCTGATGCAAACAGACTGATGTTTTCTCTCCCACAGGGGAAGTTCACAGCTATAACTAGAAATCACCTCCATGGTGTAGAAATGAGTCAGAGAGGCCCAATTCCCTCCTCAGTGATTTAAATGTTAATATGCTGGCACTTCTTCCTGCTAGGAGGAATCAGGCAGCAGCTGAGGAGCAGGTACCTGTTCCAGGACCCGTGGTCCCTGTTGTTTGGTTAAGTTCCTTTTTACAGTCCTTGAAGACAGTTTTTGAAGCTAAGAGATTTTCTATGAAACCTATCCACCCTTCCATCTTGTTTAAGTGGCAACATTTCTCCACTATCCAGTAGAGGCATCCAGTTAGTGGCTACTCCATACATGCTTATATTGCAATTTGGGACCTTCCCTTGGAAGCAATTAATTTCTCTATTGTAGAAACCATTCACTGTCCTGTTTTGTTTTCTCAACATAGCTAAGGTTTTTCAACACTTAGCTCCTTTAAATCCAAAACCTCAGGAGGAAAACAGTTCAAGATTTGATGCTTTTGCTTTCCTCTTTCTCAAATGTCTCAGGATTAAGAACACCTGGGTTGTTTGTTTGGAAACTTCTAAGTTCTAATTTACTTTGATGTTATATATACATGGATGGTGCTTTTTTTTCGGGGGGAGGGGTATCAAGTCTAACCCAGGTTTGAGTTGTGAATGAAGTTAAACTGCTTAATCAACTAAACATGGCGATGACCTTGAGTTTAGCAGCTCATAAACTTTTATAAAGGATAAGTTAGAAAGCACTGAAAAAAAACTTTGAAAATTAGCCATTTTTAAAATTTTACTAATATTTTTCTCTTGTTATCTATATGCAGTCTTATGAAAACCTCGGTGCTTACAAACATACTACACGGTTTTAAATCATAGTTTGTCTCTTATACAAGAAATTGGTATTTTACATGCTAATAAACTATTTTTTGTATGCAGGTGTGTGTGTTCACGTATGTCTGGTGCTAATGTATATGAATGCACATTTATGGAGGACAGAGATTTATGTCAGGTGTCTTCCTTGCTCATGGTTTATGTTATATATTGAGGCATATTGAGACTTGAACCCAGAGCTCTCTGATTTGGCCAACCTGGTTAGTTAGCTAGCTTGCTTCTACCTGTGGAACTCTGGGATACTAAGGAGGCCACTATACCTGCCCAACATTGATGTGTGTACTGGGAGCCAGATTCTGTTCCTCATCTGCATGTCAAGTGTTCTGCACACTGGGCAATCTTTCCAGTCTCAGTAATAAAATATTAAAATTCTACTTTAATTATTGTGTTAATTATATGACCTCATGTAATTTGCTCATGAAATTTTTCTCTTATGTTTTATTATTTTAATACTTTTCAGTATACAAATAGCTATATAAATAGCTTTTCTTAGTCATAATTTTTCTAGATTTATACTTTAAAAAAATTTGTAAAGTTACTTAGAGCTGGATCTACATGTTTTTCCTTTGTCTTAGGGCTTTGAGTTGACCAGGTGTTAAAGAAGGCACAGATTCCAAATATCCCCCCATGAACCCACAATTTATCTAGGCAGTTCCTAAGTCATGGCATCTTGAATGAGTGGTTTTGACTTTATGATTCTACGAAAGCCATAGCCATTCAGCAGAAGCCATGCTTTGAATTGTGAATTTTTTTTCCCTTAGCTAGCATACTGTGGTCTGATACTTATTTGCAGTGTTGGGTTGCTTCCAATCTGCCATTTATTCATGGGGAGAAATAACTGATTCTCCACAGTGCACTGGGTTGCTAGCTCTGATGTCTGGTAGGGTAAGTTTATTAAATATGCTTTCAACTTGCAATATTTTCAATTTATGATGGGTTTGTAAGGACAAATCTTCATTGTATGTTGAGAGACATCTGTACCTGTATTTTCAGAGTGATTCTCCAAGGCTTTAATTACTAGGATTTGGGAAAAAAATAAATGTATTTCATCATTTAAATTGCTTCTCTCTTCCCTCAAAGAAATTTTGTAATAATTTATATCTATGTTCATAAAGTCATGGATGATGAAGTAAGTTCTTATTCCATGTCTTTTTACAAATGATTAAGTTGAGACACTGGCTCATATAAGAAGAACAGCATCTGCTAGATCCAGAATCTTGGTTTTTCAGAGAGGATTATGTGATTTATTTACTCTGTTCTTTTACACAAACCATATTTCTTTTTTTTAAATTTAAATTAATTTCTTCTTGGAGTACCTTGTGTGTATATATGGTTATGGGTATGTTAAAAATGGTAGGCTAATATTATAAAATGACATTTAATACATTTTCAAAGAAGGATTGGGAAATAAGCCCAACACTTATACTCAGTTTAAACTGAGCAAGAAAGGAGCCCTCAGTGAGATAGATCAGTGAATAAAGGTGCTTGCCACAAAGACTTACAACTTGAGTTCAAGCTTCAGGATCTATATGGTGGAAAGAAAGAAACAACTCCTCCCCATGTACATTGTGGAGTGTACATGTGTATGTATATGCACACACACACATAGATACACACACAAAGAGAGAGAGAGAGAGAGAGAGAGAGAGAGAGAGAGAGAGAGAGAGAGAGGCAGATAGATAGATAGATAGATAGATAGATAGATAGATAGAATAAAATTTTAAAAAAGAAGAGCACTCTTTCAGGTTTGGAGTAATTTCTATAAATGATAGGATTTTATGACTCATGTAAATGCTGTCTTCTGATGTATTCTGGGCCAAACCCTCAAGAACTACATAGGACATAACTATGTATGTTTTTTAAAAAATGATTGTTTCTTACAAAATGGAACATGTGATCTCATGAATTCAGTATCATCTCTGGCAAGGTTTCTTAGAGTTTAAAGGTCAGGACTGGTTCTCTTTGTCTGACCTTGCTCTGTTCAGCCTGGAAGTTATACTTCTTGTCCATGTTGCTATATTTTATGGTCTGACACAAGCAACATATAGAAGTTATTATATGAATAATGGAAGAATTGACAAGTGAGTGGAGCCATGTAAACAACAACATGAAAAAACTAATCCCTTTGTTCTTTAGAAGACTTAGGATAAGCATATTTAAATGAGCTCTTATCACTAAAATAGTAAAATTTAATAGCTAAAGCTTTAAAGAGGTGATGATATTTGTCTTATCAGACTTGTGTCCCATTCTATGCCAGTTTACAGACCTGAATGTGCTTTCAAAAAGCCTGTTTGCTTAATGTGTATGCTAATTCAGACAGAAGTCTGGAATTTGGCATTTTTTTTTTTGTTTAAATACATTCTATTGGAAAAAGTTCAGCTTTTAAAATCTCAATAACAAAGAATATAATTTAAAAATTTAGTTGCTTGAAATCATAGCACATACCTTAAATCAGATTGTATCCAACCTTTCCAAAATTTTAGAACATGGGAAATATATTAATATTACCTTATAATTTGTCTTTCAAATTCATGTAATAGCATAATTATATAAGAAATTAAATCATATGGTTGAAAAGATAGGAATATCTTTTGCTAGATTTAAACATTATGTATTGATCATGTCAGAATGCAAAAGTATATGTATTATCATAAACTATCATAAGCTTTTAATATGTGCATGTGTGTGTATATGTGTAAGTATGTGTGAGTATTTAAGTGGGTGTGGGTTGTTGGTGTTACATGTGAAGGCAAGAGCTTAGTCTTAGAAGCTACTCTTTAGAAACAGGTCTACCTTGTTCTTCAAGACAGTATCTCTCATGGGATATTAGGGTAGGCTATCTGGCAAGTGAGTACCAGGGACCTGTCTGTCTTAGCCTCTTTAACTCTGGGATTAAAAGACTAGGCTGCCATGTTTGACATTTTCAAATGAGTTCTGCAAATTAAACCCAGGTTCTCATTCTCACATAACAAGCACTTTACAACTGAGCTGTTACCCTAGCCCTAGAAGAATAATTATTAAATCAAGGGCAAATGATGTGAATATGTTTAGTATTGTAGATTTGATTCTCAGCAATATTCGTTTTGCATAAAAGAACTATAATAGCCTCCAAGAGAACATTTTAACATTAGACAATCATTTTGGAATCAACGCTGGCCTAAAAACTAGATTGAGGAAAACTGGGTTTTGACTGTATCTTAGATCATTCATTAATTCCTCTGTGTCTCACTTTTCTTATCTGGAAGCCAAATATAGTGGTACATTCTCACCTATTTGGAGATAAAATGAAATTATTATACTAAATGGCTGGGAAGTCTGTAAATGTCATAGAATTATAATACAATTGTTAATCATAAGGTCCCGAGACAGGGCAGGTTGGAAGAATTCATTTCTTATCAAGAGAAAACAAAACAACAGGTCTGTCCAAGCTACATGTTTCCATGGGTGAGAACAGCACTTACACTCTGCAAGGTAAAAATCACTGATTTAATGGACTATATATTTGGCATTGTGTCTTGTCTTGGGCATTGTATCTATCCTGATTCTACCAGAAACGTGAAGTTAAGTAGTTATGTAGGAAGAAAGCCATCAAAGTTTTTTCACACATTCAAAAATAGTGAAGAAATATAAAACCCAGAGATATAAAGAAAAATGGGAGATGGAAAGGAACTCTATTTTCTGTTAAATAGTGCACAGAATCACTTTGAAGTGGGTGTATTTGGGAAGGCAGGGAAGAGGGAGGCGGTAGAAGGAGAAATAAGAGCGCATTGGCCTTTGATTGCTCGGGATAAAGTGGAGCTATTTAATCGCCAGATTGCCCTCACACTGTGTATGTCCATTGTGCTGTGCTTGAACCTAAGAGGCAAGGCTGTCATGCCTGTTAATTTCAGCGCAGTGTGAGATCCCCTCTCCCCTCCCTTTTACTTAAAGGGAATAGTTAGTTCAATTGATGCACATTTCACTGAATCCACAAATCAATAAACCACTCGGAAAGAAGGAAAGTGTGAATGTTCTTTCGTGGTCTCCTGATAGAAGAAACAACAAAACAAGGCAAAACAAACAAACAAAAAAGGGCAATAAGATCCGCAGCCCCCAACTGGGAGTTAAGCTTGTTTTCACTTGTCTGGCTCAGCAGATGACGTCATTTAGTGATGGCTGATGAATACTGTCTCTATAACCCCTTTACTGTAGGCCTTTCACTCTTACAGCTAGGCTTCTATGGACTGGTTTACCATTTCATATTCTTTCTTGAGAGCTATTGGAGCATGGATTTTTACTTGTAGTGGAACAGGACAGGGCAGGAAGGCAGGTGGAACCCATCCAGCTGTGGGTTTTGAATTATGAAGCAGTCTGCTGGGTAAGGCGTCAGATCACATGGGAGGCTGACCTTTGGGCACAGTCCAAACCACAGTCTGCAACGAGTCACAGGGCACAGAACTGGGGATAAGACACAGGACCCCAGAATTAGGGTTCAAGGTAGTAATCCACTTTATCATCCAGGGATTTTGATTGGAAACAGCAGAAACATATGCTGCCTATTGGAGGCAACAAAAGGATTAACTGTAAGGTTACTGGGGACTTGTAGGTGGATTGGTGGTTGAGAAACACAGTTTGAAAAAAAAAGAGAGAAAGAGAGAGAACAATTCCATACAGAGAAACTTTCAGTGGATTAAATTAAACACTTAAATGTGGAAGGGAAAACTATAACATGTTAGATGATATAGCAGGAAAATATCTTCATGAAATCACAATTGAGAAGGATTTCCTTACCAGACACCCAAAACACCATTCATAAAGAAAACCTCATATTTTTCTACTAACAAATGAAAATAAAAATTACTAACAAAATAAATATTCAAAGAATCATGAGTGAATAAACCAGCAGAGTAGGAAATGTTATTTGGTATACTTTGCAACCAATGGCTGAGATCCAATATGTACAAGGAGCTGCTACAATTATGAAATATGGAGAAATGTGTATAATGCAATAGACGTGTGCATAGAAGAACTGAATAGACAGTTGACAAAAGAGGAATCTGAAGGGATGATAAATACATGAAGATGTCCAGCCTCATTGACATCAAAGTAGAATTAAACCGCCATGATTAGCTAGTGACTTCTCATGAGGCTGATGGATGCCAACAAATGAGACCGTGTAGAGAAGAGGTGTGGAGGTGAAATTAGAGGTCCCCAGTCCATAGCTGTGAAGTATAAATTAGCACATGAGCTAGGTGAACTCTTTGTCAGTGTCTCCCCAGTATTAAAAACAAATGTCATATGACCCAGAAATTCCAATGATAGGGATTGATTAATAACAGGATGAATCCATAATAGCACTCCAGAATCTATCATGATGGCCTTAAAGCTGCTGCAAAGGCAGTTAGAGTTGTATGTCCACAATTCTGCAAAACAGAACTTCTCAAGAGGCCTCAAAATAATGTAATTCTCATAACTTCCTTCTAGGGAGGAACCAGGGAAGACGGACTCTAATAACTAGAAATGGAAGTTTCCATATCCTACCTAAATAGTAGTCACAAACTATCATATCTTTCATTTCTTATCTATTTACACTTCTTTAAAGATACTTGTTTTCTTATTAATGCCGTTCTCTCTTCTCTATTAAGATTATATCTGCCTCAAATTCTAACTGCCCCCCTCCCTTTTAGAGATTCCACAGAGCATTTGTGTGTGTGTGTGTGTGTATGTTTATGTGTATGTGCACGCATAATTGTATGCATACATGTGTATGTAGGTGTAATATGTTTGTGTCTGCATGGAGACCTCAGAAAGGTTTGAGATCCCTCAAAGCTGTAGTTACAGGTGTTAAGCTTGGCATGTTTTTGCTGAAATTCAAACTTAGTCCTTATGATTGCGCAGCAAGCACACATACACACACACACACACACACACACACACACACGATTCAATTCCAGGAATCTACATAGTAGTTCACAACAATTCCATTCCAGAGGCTTCTTATGGCTTCTGCAGGCACCATGTACACACATATGGTGCACAGACATACATGCAGAAAATACGTATGTATATAAAGGTTCTACACATGTATGATACCTTGAGAAAAAGGTATCTAATTTATTCTATTAGAGACTGAGAGATAAGGAATGCTGGGGATGACCAGTTAGCCTAATGATCAGCCATGGGTCTCAGAGGTTATCTAAAGCTAGAATAGAAAATACTAATAAATAATGAGCCAACAACTTTCAAATACAAGTGTATTTGAAATACAAATGCCTTCTTCTTGTAATCATCCTCTTCTTCATCCTTCTCATACTTTTCCTGACAAAGCCAGGAACTATACTGTGTACTATAGGCTGAACTTGAAATCTCCATGTAGCTGAATCTGCCTTGAACTCCTAATCCTACCTTCTTCACATTCCATGTTCTGGGATTACATGTGTGTACTTCCATGCTGGCTTTTCTTGCTGTCACTCATCATATATTATTTGATCTGATATATTTAATAAGCTTTTTGGATATTCCGTACCATACATAATATCTTCAAAGTTTTGTCTTTATTTTATAAGCAACACACTCCATCATCCTGTAGAAATGAATATTCTCAAAAGCGAAATCATGTCACAAATGTAATCAGTAAATATAATATGTGGCCACTTCATCTGTGCCCAGACATGCTAGGCTAGGAAGTACAAAAACCATAACCCCTTTGGGTGAGGAAGTACTGCTATCCAACATGAATTCTCATCAAAAAGAAATTAGCTATGAAGGAGATCAAGGTACAAATGGAAAGAGAAGATTTTACACTAGGCAGCACCCACCCACCACGTATCTATAAAAGGGACATTTGTAGGAGAGCAGTCTTAGGAATAAAGTGAAAAAAAAATGTTATTGGAAATGAGTCACTGAATCTGTGTTGCTCCAGCAGCAGGCCGGATTTGAGTCTGAGTTAAATAAAATGGAAAGAAATATTGAAATACAAATTTCTTTAGATCAAGATAGCTACATGCACACCATTTAGAAGGCAAGGCTTTGCTTCAGGTGGATGATTAATTGTCTCTAAGCACAATGAGTAGAAAGACCTGCCAAAGGCATGATATAGCTGGGCCAAGAAAGTCTTTAGATTTCAAGGAGTCCAAGAAGCCAAAAATTCTGCATTTTCATTGGAAATTAACATTGAAACTTCTTACTATAATGTCCAACCATTTCTTTGAATTATTCTTCTGGAATATTACTTAGATGATGGAGCAATACCACTTCTCTCTCTCTCTCTCTCTCTCTCTCTCTCTCTCTCTCTCTCTCTCTCCCTCCCTCCCTCCCTTTCTCTCTTTCTCTCTGGCACACACACAGACATAGATACACACACACACACACACACACACACACACACACACACAAAAGAACCTTCAGAAATACTTATTTTCACTTTTCAGAAGTAGTTAAATTATTGATATGACACTTGGCCACAGCTCAGATACTGTCCAAGATTCATGATGATTTAAATAGACTACAAGACTTCGTGAACATCTAGGAATCTGATTTTGGAGAATGTTGTAATTCTCTAATAGTCATTTAGAAGGTTCTCAGGGAATGTCATTCAAGAATAGAAAAGTATTTAAGTACGTTGTTCACTGTTCTTTGACATTGTGATGAAGACATCTTTTTAAACCATTTTAAGACACAGAAACACTACCCAAAGTTTCTGTTCACCATCCCTCTTCTTACCCAATGACAAAACTATACTTAGGCAGGACAGCTGATACAAAGCTGATTTGCTTTGTATCAAAATTGACATTCAAGACTCAACAAACATTTCTGTTCCATGTTCTTCTCACATGTGGTAGAGAACTTAAGACTACAGGTAAAAATCTGAAAGTGGCAGGTAAACATTGCTAAAGGTAATTTTCAGAAATAAAGGTAAAATAATGGCAGATATAAAGATGAATATCTCAACATGTGTTGAAAATTTTATTTTAGTTAACATAAAGAAAATCAGACTATGTCATTCCAAAACATGAGTACTTTGGCACAGAGAACATTTTTGTGTGGAAGACAACGGAAAATCAATAGTAAGAAAAAAATTGTCTGTCCTTTCTGTCCTTAGAGACTAAGCATTAAAAAGGTGACAGAGTGGTTTCTATGAACAGATCTTACTAATAAACATTACCTTTCTCAAGGTCCTTCATCTACTTCTTAGTCACTTTCCACATTTGAAACTTAAGCCCTCTTTCTTCAGTAAAATGAGATTTAAGCCCCAGGAGTCTAACCATTATTTAAATTTTGTTTCTTTCCTATGAACTCTCATGCACCTAAATATTCATAACAATGGTCAGCCATTTCTCCTGTTAAACTGTGTTTTGTTAGCTCAATTTGCCAGCCCTCAGGAGGAAAACTCAGAAGGCACAGGCATAGTCACAAATTTATTGAGCAAACAAAGGAATGTTAAAATGAGTTGCCCAGGGACACAAAGCCAATTTTTTTCTCTAGAGAGTAGAAGAGTTGATTAAGTCAATGAAAGTAGATGGAATACATGTCTATCAGTTACCCATAACTTGAATGGGTTAATAAAGTAGCTGCAGGCTAATAAAAACATAGGATCTAAAACATGGGAAGACACACTGTATGCCAAGACTGCAGTTTTCTATGGGAATTTATTTTTCTCAAACGTGCAAAATAGCTAATACTTTTCAACTGTCTGCATACATCTTTTTGCTTCAAGCATTTCACAAGCTCATTATTTACCAGGGTTTTATTCCTAGAAAACCTTAGTGTTTTGAAGGTCAGTGCTTCAAAGGTCTGAGGGTTTTTGGAAGGGCACTTAGAGAAACCCTTAGGGCTGCTTGAGATTGGATTTTTAGGTGTTACGTTTTGAGAACCAGAAAATCAATTACTATGCCAGCTTCCTGGATGTCAAGATCGGCCACTGTTTCACACAATGCCTGCCAGGTAATAAAGCAGTCAACACTGTCCCCATTCAGTAATCTTTCATTGCAAATGTCCAATTTGACATTTGCCTTGAAGAAATCACAGTGTAAGATACTTATGCCTGAGGTGTTTAGAATTAAGGGATATTTATCTTCCATATTTTAACAATGTCTGTCTACATTATTCCCAGGGTGTTATTTACTGTTTATGTTGTTACTGGGGAAGATGGAGAACTCAGTCTTTATTATATTTAAATTTTATATTTGCAAAATTGTCTGTTTTATCCCTTTCATGTTATTATAACAAAATTATGTAGATGGTGTGATATATAATGAACATAAGTAGCTTTTAAATTTTCTCTTTGACACTTTCATACATTTGTGGAATTCATTTTGGTTACTGTCACTCCCTACCCTCTCTGAATTTCCCCAGCAAGTTTTTTTCTACCCTGCAAGTTCCTTTGCTCCATTTATGTCCCTTTGTGTAGCTTTGTGACTGACTGAATTTAACTATGGCCATCTATTTGACTATGAGTTTTGTGTGCATATCAATGGGTACATGACTAAAGACAGTGGCTGCCTTTCCCTCAGTATCTAACTAATAGAAGTAACCTTTACAAAAGGTCTGGGATGGGAAGGAAAAGATTGTCATGTTCAGTATTCAATGGAGGGTGTTCTTTACTTCTAAGATGGAGCCATGTTTCTGCATCATCTGGAGTGGAAAGAATCTGTCCCAACATAAGGGAAGAACAATATAGAATGAAACTACTACCTCACGTACCATTGTGGATAAAGTAACTTCCCTAGTTGCATCAATGATGTCTTCCTGCATCCTCTAACTACCTTCAATAAGGTCCATCCATTAATTCTACTGTATCAGTCATTCATCCCATTAGATAAAGTTTGGGGAACAGATTCAGACCATACTATTCTGCCCCTGTAACTTCATATATCATCTTTCCGTGTAAAACATATTCTATTCACAGTGCCCTCAAAGTCCTACATTGTTCCAATACCATCTCCAAAGTCTGAAGTCCGGAATCTCGTGTATGTCAGTTATACCTGAGAGCTTCCAGTACCTTTCCCATTGAGGAAAGTTCCCTGTTCCAAGCCGTGAAGCAGAGTCAAATAAATTTTAGACTTCCAAAATACAATGGTGGGGTGGGTTGAGGATAGATATTGTCATTCTAAAGGGGAAGTGCAAAGGGACAAGAAAGTATAAAGGAATAAAAAGAAAAGCAGATGCAATATCCAAGAAAGCAAACAAGATTAGATTGTGAGCCCTGAGAAGATCTGAACTCATGTTCTTCCTTCTGGACACAGTAATGGGAAGGAATGAGGCTCCAAGGCCCTGGAGGGCGAGCTACTACTATGAATTTGGTGTGTTCATCTAATTGAATGCCTGTCAGGGACTACAACTGGAAGGACTTAAAGGGCTGGAATTGAATGCTGGAGGCTCTTCAGATATATAAATTGTAAAATGATTAAAATTAATATTCTGTATATCTTAATTCATTAATGTTAGAAATTAGTATGGTGGTAGTTATTCCTTAACCAGCTAGTTTTTCAAATAACCACACAGAGACCTTTTAATATTTTAAATCTTAGGCCTTAGCTTAGCAGACCCTAAACTAGCTCATCTAAATTAACCTAACCTGTAGTTCCTTGCAGCTATGTGGCTTGCTATACCTTCCAGGCCCATAGTCATTCATGTCTGTCTACTCTCAGGTCTCCTGGCCAAAAGCCTCTTTCTTCTTCCCAGAGTTTGTTTCTCTCTCCCAGAAGGCCCTGCCTTCCTCTCTCTTGTAAATGTTAGGTCCAGCTTCTTCCTCCCCCATTCTCCCAGAAATAAGACCCAGACTCAAAATATATTAACAAATATATTGGACATATAGCTTGGCTCTTTTTTAAAACTAGATCATAACTAAGATAACCAATTTATTTTAACCTACATTCTGGCATGTGGCTGGTTACTTGTACTTAGGAACCATTCGTCCATCTTGTTACACCTTCCTGGGCAAGTCTTTCACCTCTAGCTCTATCCCAGAATCCTTTCTCCTCTCAGATGGTCTACCTCTCATTTCCTGCCTAAGCCATAGGCCGTAAGCTTTTTAATTGACAGATTATGCATCCATACAATACACAAGATATTCTTTCTACTATCCAATCACAGGCTTTAGCCTCCTATTGATCAGTTAACTTGGGGAGCAAGGTATGCACAATAATTGATGTACATGAGAATTTGCTTGTCTTGGAGCAACCAGATCTTGGGGTACAGAATTTAACATTTGAATACAGCACCAGACCAACCCCAACAGATAAGTTTCAGATTTTACTAATAGATACCCAGATGTTGGAGTCCCTCTTGAACAGCCCTGGGCAGAGACTCTGCCTTACATTTCTTTAGAGGTGATCCTTTGCAGTGACCCTTTACCAAATGGCTATCATTCCTGGTCACTAAGGTCATCCTTTAAATTCTAAGTGGAGGAAGCAAGGTTTCCATAGTTCTTAAACAGCATTCATCTGCAGAATAGGAACGATGTGGATGCCAACAAAGTTTATCGTATTTGTTCTCTGGTACAAAGATTTGAGGTGCCACTGATGGAATGGTTAAAGAGAGTAATGATGGAATCCTGAGTACAAAGACTTGAGCTAGCTCCGAGCAGCATGCCTCTAGGTTCCATAGATGCCCAGAGATATCTCCCTAGATATTGCTTTGCTTTAAAGGCTCAGTCACTATTGGCCTGTGAAGAGAGTTACAGTGAGTCCTAAAGACTGTAATTTTGGTGCATGTTGGTGATTTTGCTGATGAAAGTAACCCCACATTAAGTCTTTTTTTTTTTTTTTTTTTGCTTAGAAATATATATATATTTTTTTACAGTAATATCCGTTTTTTTTTTTTTTTTTTTTTTTAGATCTTTCATTTACACTTCAGATACCATCCCGTTTCCCCATTCCCCCCCCTTAGAAAACCCCTATCCCATGCCCCCTTTTCCTTTTTGCATTTATACATTTTTTTAAGAAATGTTAATCATAGGCTTTATAAGTTTGGTATTGTTCAATCAGAGGTGTAACCCACTACCCAACCTAGATATATCAACTATCTTTGACTGGTGGAGATACATAAACATCTGCTTCCCTGTTTCCCCCCTCTATCTCTCTTTCATCACCTAGCTTCTCCTCTCCTTCTTCTTCTCCTCTTCTTACTCCTTTTCTTCCTCTCAGTACTCCTCCCACCTTAGCTCCTCCTACACATCACCCTTCCTGTTAAAAGGAAACTTTTCTCTCAAAATACAATTAGAGCATAATTATGCCTATTTGTACCAGTGAGGTACAAGATAGTCCTAATACCCAGTCCATCCTTTTGTTGACTAACCAGCACCTCTGTCATCTATCCTAATTAAAACACTTAGTTCTGAACCTGGCTTTTTCCTTGGCTTTAGGATGAATGTCAGCTGATGACCATACACTCAGATCTTTTCTCTCAAAGTAAATAGCTATAAGTTTTCAACCCCATCAGAAATCCAGAATGACTGAGTTGACTATAATTGTGGGAAGCACCAAGCATAGCTTCTAAAACTTAGCCAATTTATAGAGACCTCTGAACACCTGGACACTCGCTCTACTTCGAAACGTTGGAGCATCTGTTCTTCTGCCTTCTGGCCCAGGATCATCTGACAGACCTTAGTGCTGCAGAATTATTAAGGGCTGATTACTCTGTCTAGGCAGATATAATCAGTCGACTATTCTGCAAGTGTGTCCTTTTCTGGACAGTAATTTGTCTGTAGAAGGAAAGTGGCAATTCTTGCCTAGTGGCTGTCTCACCACAACTGGAGTAACTCCAAGGATGCTCAATTTCTTCTTAGAGTTTAACGTAGGAAGCTGTCCGGAGCAGACAGGTCTCTAATGAAAATGAACATTAATACTGAAATGTTTGTCATGTCAATTCTAAGGATTTCTGATGTTTTGAAAACCAGCTATCCATGTAAGGTAATCTGGAGTGTTGCCTGTTAACTCCACTCAGCTATTTCTAAATAAAACATAGAGAACACCCTTATAATAAACTCCAAGTCATGAATTTGCTATAGTCCCTTAACTCACAGGCTGACCATCTCAAATCAGTTAAAAAAGTTAAAGAAGGACTGGGTCTAAGCTTTGTATTCCTAAGTGTGTTATACTGGTACAATGCCTATGAGAGTAACAATATTCATCTCACTCTTATATCACTAAAAAGCTCATGCCACTGAAAACCTTAAAATTTGTAAACAAAGTAAATTGGTGCCATTTAAGAATTTATATCTTCATCTTGATATTAATTATACAGATTTCTACTAATAGGTTATGGCTATGCAATAAACCCTAGCTAATCCTCTCTATTCCGACAAAACCACTACTTTTTCCTAGGGAGACAGCCCAACATTTACCACCTTAGTCCCCATGCCCAGGGAATAGGGGCGCTGACTCATCATTAGCTTCTTCAAGCTGATTATGGGCGTTGAGATATTAGAAGAGGGGTGGGGGGGAGTGCAAGTTGACAATCCTCTGATGCTGTGTCTTCGCTGCCTCCAGATAGAATTCACGGACCTCAGAGGTTTGAGCAGGTCTGCCCAGCTTGCTTGTTGAGTAGATACACCAAGGTTGATCATTCTGCAATATACAATTCTCAAAACAAATTTTAGTATCAAGATAGGTTTTTTTTTTTTTTTTTTAAAGAGGGCTGACATTTTATTAAGAATGTTGGTTCTAACCGCTTTTCTATTTTTCCCCTTTTATTGGATATAATATTTACATTTCAAATTTTATCCCCTTACCATATTTCCCCCACCACCCAGGAACCCCTTATCCCATCCCCCCTCCTCCTGCCTCTATGAAGGTGTTTACCCACCTACCCCCAGCCTCCCTCCCCACCCTCAGATTCCCCCCCCTCAGTGCTCAGCCTTCAGGGTACCAATGATCTTGTCTCCCACCTATGCCCAACAGGGCCATCCTCCCCTACATATACAGCTGGAGTCATGTGTCTCTCCCTATGTGCTTCTGGGCTGGTGGTTTAGACCCTGGGGAGCTCTGGCTGGTTGGTATTCTTGCTCTCCTCACAGGGCCACCAGCCCGTATGGTTCACGGTTCCTTCAATTTACTCTCTGACTCCTCCATTGGGAACTTTGATCATATTAATGGATAGCTGTGGGTACCTGTCTCTGGGTATGTCCGACTCTGAGAGACCTCTAAGGAGACAGCCTTATCAGGCTGCTGTCAGCTTTCCCATCCTGACATCCCTATCAGCGTCTATTTTTGATGACTGCCTATGGAATGAATACCCAGACACAATGGTCTCCCTACAACCCCCCCTTCAGATTCTGACCCACACTTTGTCTCCATATTTGCTCCCTTGGTTATTTAGTTACACATTAAGTCTTGAAGTGGTTTTCTACTGTTCTAAGTATAATGTGTCCTATGGGGGGGTGGGGAATATGTGTTGGGTAAGCTTTGTTCAAACATGAATTACAATGCAGTTGTCCATAGAAGTTCAATGGTAATAAATCAACAATATATAGTAGATTAAGCATCCTGATTCAGAACTATATATAATAGAAAGGTTTGTATTGATCATTTGACAAAAAGTGCTTGCTGGAATCTACCTTTCTATTTCTCTTAGGGCCAATGATTCAGTATCTGCTAATTCAGTTCTTGTGGTGACTTTACAGAACCTATGCACTGTGAATAATGAGAATCGACTGTATCTATCTCACAGTTGTTGACAAGCCCAAACTCATGAGTTGTCGTCCTCCACCCCCACCCTATTCCTGGTAACCATTGCATCCTTGTCTTAATTTTCTTACTGTGGCTGGGATTTCCATTATTTGGTTTATTTAGAGAGATTTGTCTTTGTCTTTGGGACTTGATTGAGGTAGGAAAAGAGCAGTGTTCTTTGGTGGACTTCTTGTTTTTCATTTTGGAAAAGAATAGACTGTCTTACCCTTCAAGATTGTTTTCAATTGTTAGTGAATTAATTGCTGGAACACTTCACCCTTAGTAGTTTGTGGAATTTCAGGTAGAATTCCACTTATATGAGTCCACATTGCTCTTCTAAATTCTGATTAACCTGTTCATTGACCCTTTGGTCCTTATACTACTATGTAGGCTTCCAGAAAATTATTAAAACACACATGAGTGCTGAACAGTCCTTATTTATTTTATCAACTTGGACAGTTTTTTTTTTTTTTCTGTGAATCATAATATACTCTCTCTTCCAAACACATACTAATTGGGGTTATCCAGGAATGAGGAACATGAAATGAAGGAAAGAAAGCAGGAGGACAGTATTCTAGCATGAGGCTTGTTAAATACCATTGCCTGGCACTGTTTTAGTTATAACACTTGCTCCTGCTGTTTGCAAGCAGGCACTCTGAAGCTGACACAGGCTGATAAGAGGTTACCGTTGTAACAATACATTTTACTCTCACTGTGACAGCAAAATACAAGACAGATCATAGGTGGGAAGCAAGAGTAAACCATGGTGATGTATTGAGCTAGGTGCCTGGGTGCCCTTAGGCAACCACAGTGTTGTTTTGTGCTAGCCTCCCTTTGAACTTTCACTCACCATCCCCCCCCTCCAGGTACAAATAAACTACTTGGCATCTTGCCCTACTCAGCAAATGAGGTTTATTTCCAGTCTTCATGACTTCCACACAAACTTAACTATTTAATTTTCTGTCCTATGGCATGTGTATTGCAAAAAAACATATTTTGGTCCACATTAATAGTGGTGCATGCTTTTAATCCCATCACTCAGAAGGCAGAGGCAGGCGGATTGCTGAGTTTGATACTAGCTTAGTCTTCAGAGCAAGCTCCAGGACACTCAGTGATACACAGAGAAAAGTTGTCTCAAAAAAAAAAAAAAAAAAAAAAAACCATAAAAACAACAACCAAAAAACCAAACAAACACCCCCCCCTAAATAAAAACAACAGAAGTCAAACTTATTTTGCAACATGAAAGACTGCCCCTTGAGCATGTGTTTGTATATAGGAACAGGAAGTTCAGTGTTTTGTAGAAAGTGAAATAATCTCATATAGTCAATACTGATTAGGGACAAATGAAATACTGACCCATTTGACCTTTGTAGAATTGAGGTAAATGGTCCATTCTTGGATCTGCATTAGCAGGATAAATTTAGTAATTGTTATAGACTTTCAAAGCCTGTTTTTTTCATGTATTTGAGTTAGCCAAGAATGTGAACTTTCAGACAATGACGTGTTCAGCTCTGCTGTTTTAGAGCAAAAGTCATACATTATGGACTGTATCGAGGGACATTATAATTTCAATTAAACTTTGGATTCAGCAACAGGCTTTATGCTTGATTGAATCACTATGTTATTATTTGTTGACCTTGATCTATAAAATGGGAATATCAATTATACCGAACTCCTTATTTGTTGGGAAGATTATAGGGGATGATACCTATAAAAAGGCTTAGCATAGATTTGAGACCTGCTCTACAGGCGTTATTACACATTTGGTAAATCAGGTCAAAAGCATGTGCATGGGGAGGTCACAGGTTGTGATTAGGGGTATACTCCTATAGTTTTTTAAAATATACATGATGTGCCTTCCAACTTGCCTCCCAAATGACTGCATTCATGCTGGTAGAAAATTAATGCTTTCACCTTGGGCCAAAAAAAAAAGCATCTTTCTGCAGTGGGAAGTGGGGACTACAAAGACCTACATGTTTAACTGGCCAGTGTGCAAAGAATAAGTGACCATGAAGTGCTTGGCCATCAGTATTAATGTCCTACCTCAGAACTCAAAGAAAACCATGAATGAAGGCATGAGAAGAGTGTAATAGCTGGAGGAAGGAGAAAGGTGGGTGTTCAATTCTGTCTTCCAGGCATGAAATGACTGTTACACCCTTGAACTTACAAAAGCTTTGGTTTATTGCACAAACCTGTACAAGATTGTGTCTCTCACCATCTTGTCATGGGGAAGGGAGGGGCTCAGGGTACAAACCTCTAAGGATTTATACACAATCATGGTTGATGAGAGAGAGATATTTTTCTCAGCTGGTATATATACTTATGTCCTGAGCACCTATAAGAAAGTTCTTAACTACCTCAAGTATGCAGTCTTAATGGAAACCATTGATTCATGACAAAAATTAAATGAAAGTGAGAAGGGTCAGTTAGGAAAAGGAAGAGAAGAATGGCAAGTCACAAGAAAGGGTAATAGAGAGTGAATATGAGTGAAATGCATTGTGTACACATATGAACATATCAAAAGTCTATTATTATGCTTAATGAACACACACTAATAGAAAACTATTTAGTGTAATATTTGGCTCATAGAAAGTACTTTAAAAAAGATAATGATAAATAAAATTATGATTTTATATAGATATTCAAAGAACATCTGTTTGATACTGTACTTACTTTTTATTAAGGAGGAAATCAGGCAGATGTTTCAAAGGACTCCAAGGAGACATTGCAAAGAACCATAAATATCACAGATTTATGGGTCAGAAACAATGAAATTTATTTGTGAAATGACACAAAGCTGGCTGATGGTAAAGAAGTTCTCCTTCCACCGAGCATTTTATGTTCACAGTCAAATCTTTTCCATCATAATGTAATTTTGTTCTATTTACAGAGTTGGAAAAGTTTAAAAAGCCAAGAAAAGTGAGAATCCAATCTAGAATAATATTCTATAAAGAAAACATAAATTTCCTGCTGGAGAAATCAAGTCCTCAGACTGTTAGTGCAGGTTTTTACATACAATCAAATCTTTGCGGTCAAAGATGCTGAGATACATGCTATGCTAAACCTGACCTGCCATGCCTAGGAGAAATTTTATTTCTAAGAGACTTGGGAATGAACTTTTTCAAAGTGAGAAATGCTTTGATTTTTTTCCCTTCTGGGGATGCCCTAACTAAATAAGCATCATCTAAATTTTAACCCCGCTTTACCTTTTATGAAGTACCCTTCCATTGACTTCATGCCTGAGAAGGCACCAGACTTTGACTCTGCAATGCATGGGCAGAGGCAGACATCTCTATCACTTGAGATTTCTCACTGTCTTGCTGTGAATCTACTTGGGCTTCCATAGTAGAATACCATGGATAAGGAGACATACAACCAATGAAAATTTATTTCTAACCACCATAGAAGCTGAATTTGTAGGATCTAGATGGAAAAGACATGATATCTACTTAGGACCTACTTCCCAATTTGTAGAGAGAGAAAATCTCTTTTAATACAAGTCTCCTATGTATTTATCCACAAGGATGTTTAAATATCATATTATGGGATTAAGTTTTAATATTTGAGCTTTTAAAGAAAAGTATATCTATTAAATAAATTCTTAGTACTGATTTTTCTCTGTAAATGCTAACATATGTGGCTTTCAGTTAGTTTTTTCTTTCTTTCTTTCTCTCTCTCTCTCTCTCTCTCTCTCTCTCTCTCTCTCTCTTTCTTTCTTCTTTCTTTTTCTTCCTTTCTGTCATTGTTTTACATTTTTGGCCATTTACTTTGTTAAATAGATTTTCAATCTCTTTGTTTTAGTGACTGTTTAGTAGAAACCATGATTTGGTAAGCTACCTTTGGTGTCAAGATACCTATCAAATTATTGAGATAAGGGAAAACTCATAATATCTGATATACTAATTGATAATTCCTACAGTGATTTGCAATTGGAAATTCTTCTTTTGATCATAATCACCATTAGGTGTAGGCAGAGCTAATTCACTGGTACAAATGGGGATTTTATCAATAAACTTTTGCCTCAGTTAACTGCTGTGCTGAAAATAGCATTGACAAGACAAACCTACTCATATCTGGAAAGGGAATGTTACCTGAGGAAATGTCTTCATTACATGGGCCTGTAGACAAGTTTATGGGATAGCATCTTGATTAATATAGTTCAAATAGAATGGCCCTGTACGTTGTAGGTGGTGCCAACCCTGGGCAGGAATTACTGTGTTGTATAAGAAAATCAGGCTGAGCAAGCCATGGGGAGCAAAACAGTAATACCCCTCCATAGCCTCTACTTCAGCTCGTGACTCCAAGTTCTCTCACTAATTGAATTCTTGTCCTCAGTTCCCTATATGATGAGCTGTTACCTTTATGTATAAGATGAAATAACACCATTTATTCCAAGTTTATTTGGTCACGGTCTTTATCACTGCAGTTAGAAACCTAACTAAGACAGCTGACATTTGACTTCCATGTTTCTTAACCAGTTATTATTTCCCTACTCATTAGTCTTTAAGACCTCTTTCATCCTATATCACATGTACACATTTGCGTTGTGTGTATGTATATGTGGTGTGTGTGTGTAGGCCATGATAGATGTCAGATGCTTTCTGTCAATTGTTCTCCACATTATCTTTTTCAGACTGAATTTTTCATTGAACTCATAGTTCACGAATTTGGCTAGGCTGGTCAGCTAGACAACAGTTGTGCACTGCCTCCTCAGTGCTGGCAATATAGGTATGCAACCATACCTAGCATTATAAAGTGATCATTCACTTTACTGGCTGTAGAGATATTTTAAGATTATGAAATTAAGTCTTTGTTAGGCAAATTGCTAGACACAGGAAGGAAATGCCAAGCCTTAGAAAGAGTCTTCAAGTGCTGTTCCTCCTCTGTGCCTGCTCAGTCATTCTGAATGCTAGAGGACAGGTACGCCTGATCAAGATGATAACTGGATGATAAATTATGCAAGCAGTAGATTGTGACATTTCGCTTTTCTATTAGAAAGTCATAAATAGATTTTCACAGTCTGAGGAAATTCACACTCATGCCTAAAAGTCAAAAGACAGAAATACTTCTCATAGGTTTAGTGGCCACACCTATTAATGCTTACTGGTATTGCTTATTGTTATTGTTTGTTTTCTCAAATAGTATATCTGAAATGCAGTTTCCCCTCCTTCCCCTCCTTCCCCTCCTCCCATTCCCTTTCCCCACTCTCTCTCCTTATCTTTTTTTCTCCCCTAGATACACTCCTCCTCCCCTCCTCCATATTCTTTCAAAAGGAAAACAGCAGGCCTCTAGGGATATCAACCAAATATGGACTAACAGGTTACATTAAGACTGGGCACACACCCTCATATCAAGAGTGAACAAGGCAACCCTGTCAGAGAAAAAGGGTCCTAATATCAAGTAAAAGAGTAAGAGACACAACCCCCAATCTCACTGTTGAGAGTTCCACAAGAATACCAAGCTACATAAACATAATATATACACAGAGGACCTATATATACATACATATATATATACATACATATATATATACATACATATATATATATAATATATACACAGAGACCCATACAGGGTCTGTATTTGTTGTTTCAGTCTCTGTGAGCCTCTATGAGTCCTGTTTAGTTGATTCTGTGAGCCATGTTCTTCTGTCGTCCTTGAGTTCTCTGAGTTTTAAAATTCTTCTTCTCCCTTTTCTATGGGTTTCCCTTGGCTCCTCCTGTTGTTTGGACGTAGGTTTCTGCATCTGCTTCCATTAGTTGCTGACTCATTTCTTTCTGATGACAACTGAACTCAGTATCGATCTATGAGTGTAATAGAATATCATTAATAATAAGTTCTTTGACTCTTTTCAAGATTGGTATACTGAAAAATTTTGAATGAATTTTGAATTTTAGTTGGCTGTGGCTCCAATTAATGAGTATTTTGCCTTTGACGGGGTAGACGGATGTCAAGGTAAACTGAGAAGATTGAAAGTAGTAAAAATACTTTCTGTTTATAGAGTTGTAAATTACAGTTAACGTTTGCTTAGATAACATTAACAAGTAGAATCATGCTAAAGAAAAAAATCTTGTTATTTAGAGTGATAAAGAAGTTATTCAAGAATATTATAATGTGTTACAATAGGAGAGATTGGACAGTTCCAGAAGAATAAAGATTGCTACAGATGGATAGCTACTGAGCAGAGTAAAAGATCACTGGATGGAAATTTTATTAATAGGAGATATTAGCAGTTGAGACTCTTGACTTAAAAAGGTGAGGACTGAAGCATCAAGGAAAATGAATAACTTGATCACATGACTAGGGTGGTCAAGTATCAAGAAGAATTGTGAATTTCTTAGAAGAGTCGTGTAAAACTAGAGCAGTCAGGTTAAAGAATGAAGAGCATCGAGAATCAAGGAAGAGTTGAGAAGATTTGAGAAGCATGAGTAACTTGGGTCACAGAAAGCATCCTTCTCACTGGGTAGGGTAGGTCTTTTTGAAAAGCTGAGATTTGAACTTTAAAGGCGTAGGAAGTACAAGAGAGTTAGGCACACAGATAATGGGGGGAAAAAACATTGGAAGAAGAAGGAAGCAAAGAACCAAAAAGGCTAAACTTATTTGACAGAGTAAAGGCAAAAGCAAGAAAGCTAGTAGCTTTGACATTATGGGATACTCATGTCATGCTTTACAATGTGCTGTTGGTGATCATTTGCTTGAGTGATAGGTCTCTAGCTTTTCACATTAAAACTAAGTGATGCTGCTCTGGTGCTATTTTGCTTCTGAGGCCTGGCCATAAACAATTGTGTATTTGAACAAATATTCTGTTGGAATATTCATTCTTGGAGTCCATCAGCATGCTGTCAGAAAACCCAGCCCATGTGAAGATATAATACAGTGTTCCACAAATAGCCTGCATAAACTCTTATGTGTTTGAATGAGTAAGACTGCAGGTAATTCTAGGCCTATACTGTCAAGTCACTCTATCTATTTGAAGCTAATACCTCACCTTCACATATTTCTCAGGAAATCTCACATACTGAGAAGTGGGTCTCTTTTGTTGTGCTTTTTCTGATTCCAACTTCAGAGTCTGTGGGTATATTAACACTTGTAGATTGCTCACATTACTAAGGATTGGGATGATTACTTAAGTAGCAATAGTACCTGGTGCATCTGGAATAACTAAAATTGAGTGCATGTAGAAAGAGAAAATGGAGATGAGTTCAGAATGCTATGGACAAAAGGGTAGACCATATAGGGCCTAATAGACTGAAGCAGGACTGGCTTTACTGTAAGCAAAAAGAATAAACATATGCATGCAAGAATCATTGCCAAGTTATTTGGAAGCAGAAACTCTCAAGTGAAGAATCGGTGTGACTATATTCAGGAGTATATTCAGTAGAGTAAACACCATGTTTTTACACCCAAATACTACCACTTCTGATTTGGGTCATTGGAAAATTGTTAAATGCTTCGATAGTTATTTTATTATGTGTGAAATAAGGTTATGTTATGAGGACTAAACATTACAGTATTTAGTACATGTGTTTAATGCTTATTAAATTTTTTATGTTTTTATTTACTTTTTGTATTTGAATGACTTTCTTACTAAGTCATTGAATTAAATATACTGTTGTATTTAAAAAATTATGTCTAGTAGGCAAACGAGGCAGCATGGTTTATTGCAGCTTTGTATAAAGACAGATAGCATAATTCTCACTGGGTAGAGTTATATAAAATTCAACCTGATGCCATATTTACTAGCTTTCTGACCTAGAAGAACTTACTTGAATTTTCTAGACCTCATTTTTAAAATTAATATGAAAGTGGGAAAACTTTTATGATTTCTTTTATATTTAAATATGTTAATATATAAAGTAATTATATATATAAAGTAATTAGCTCATGCTTGATGCTCAGTAGTTATTAACAGTTTGCCAACAGTTGAAGCAAGGAATGATTTATGGAGATTAATTTCTCATATGAAAATGAGTTAAAGGAAATATTATTTAGGAAGAAATCTCTTCATTGAAAAATTTTGATTCCAAATTTCCCCTTTTTACATTAACACATTATACTTTTAGAACCCTTGATCCATGATTGTGTAAACATATTTTCCTATTTTCTTCCCATGCCTATGAGATTCTATCAGGATGGCTAAATTTTGCAGCAGATACAACCTCTAAATCTTAGAAAGTTGACATGCTGAAAGTTTTGTTTTCATTCAAACTATAGTTCCATCTTCTACAAGAGTTATTTGCACAGTGAAAGTAGTATGAGTTTCTAACTATTATTATCTGACCATGGTTAACAGAAAGGCCACCCACTAAGCATTGTCACAATAGGTAAGGGAAGCTCCAGAATAACACTTGCTCCACTATGCATGAGGCAGCACTGATTTTCATTTATATTACTTAGACGTTGTCATTTTTCTACATACTTGGAAAATATAAATAAATTACTGACCACATGCATGTATGACTTGACAATATTAGATTACTATAAAAATTTCTAAATGCTTGGTTCTACCTTTGTACCTCTCTTGTGATATTTCTTTTTAAAAATAGTGAATGGAAAGATTCTAGTTTGAAGTAGTACTGATCTCAGACTGTAATTTAATACTCTGACCCAGACATAATACATATTGTTTCATCCCATATTCACAGACAAAAATTAGTCATATATATCTTCCTTTAATGATAAGCAATCAAGAGAGTTTGCTCCTTTTTGGTGCTTTAAAAGGAAATGTGGATTGCAATCTCATAGGAAGAGTAATATCAACTAACTGGACCACTCAGAGCTTCCAGGGACTAGACCACCAACCAAAGAGTACACATGGAGGGAGCCATGGCTCCAGATAAATATGTAGCAGAGGATGGCTTTATCTGACATCAGTGGGAAGGGAGGCCCTTGGTCTTGTGGAGGTTTGATGCCCCAGTGTAGGGGGATGCTAGAGTGGTGAGGCAGGAATGGATGAGTGGGTGGAGCAGCACCCTCACAGAGGCAACGAAAAGGGGGCATGGGATAAGGTGGTTTGTGGCAGGGTAACCAGGAAGGAAAATATCATTTGAAATGTAAATGAATAAATTGATTAATAAAAAAGAAATATTTAATATTTATTTTCTAAACTGATCAATAATCTTTTTTTTAAATATAAAATACAGAATTCTATCTTGACATAAACTTGGAGGACTCTGGTACAGTCGATCTGAAAAAGGTAATTGTACTTTTTTCCTCCCTCATTTCCTAGTTATTTTACTTCTTTATGGGAACTGTTGTTCTAGGCAAAAAAATAGTTACCTCCTAGGTCATGAAAGAAACTTTATGTAATCTTGTATATTTTTATAAGAATGTGCCTCTACAGCTTTTAACAAATAGGCTTGAAAACAAGTTTAAATAGGAGAAGATTTTATTAAGAGAAATTGCTTGTGCAAAAGGAAACAAACCAAGATAGCTTGAAAGGTCTATCAATTTATAATATAAATTCAACCTCAAGAGAAGTAGAGAGAAAAAGCTGAGTTGAAGCATTGTGGGTAGCTTCACAGTCTAGAAAAGATGCAGCAAGTCTGTTGGGAGACTCTGAGCCAATCAATGTTGGATGGCATTGGAATGGTACATTTCCCAGCATGCTTTCTCCACATTGTTTTCCATCATTATTTAGGCACAGCCACTGATGGGTTTTAAATCACCAGAAGATAAAGTCAAGTTCACTCCCTACAGAAAGACCTGTGAGGTGTGTATTCATGGAACCTCATGCCTTTTCTAGTTTCTTGCCTTCAGTGGCTTAAAATATTTATTCCTGTTTTATGAATTAGTTACTGGGGTCAAGGAACCTTAATGGATTAAGCTATTGGAGCAAGGTCTCAGAGCTATTAAATTTGGAAACAGAGACCAGCCTCACTTATACTTTGCTGTCTCCAGTGATATAGTCATGGCCTTCCTAATTGAAAATATTCTTAGTAGATATTAGGTTATTTTTAATCTTTAATTGGCCAAGCACTCTCCCCTTTTGCTGCAAGCAGCAGCACTTCTTTTTTTAAATGATGAAAAATTTGTAGTATCCTGTCGCCTGATGGCAATTGAGTTGTCTAGGAAGGAGTACCTACTCATGCCGGGCTAATTATGTTCTTCCCTGGGATCTTCAAAGCCTGAACAGCTTCTGAGTACTTAGAGTATAGAGTAGGAGAGTTGTTGGCAGTCATGAACTTCACCGTGGTATAACATAGTCTTGGGGGATAAAATGGAAATGCACAAAGAAGCTGAGATGAGAAGCTCTCGTCTTTGAGCTCAGCCGCATTTCCTTTCCTTCTAGTTCTTAAGCAAGATACTTTAGTATCCTTTCAATGTTGTTCCCATTGTACCGGAGTGGTAAATGGGTTTCTTGACCTTGACTGATAGAGTTTCCCAGAAATGCAGACTTTGGAACTTTGCAGACGGTGCTCATTTGGAAGAGCATGAGAATGAAGCGGTGTAGACTTGGATAAGATCTGTGACAGTGCAAGTAAATGTAGTGATCACACCCATTCCCATGTCCTTAGAAAATGTCCTTGACCAGATGCCAGAAACTGATGATTGATACCTCTTTGGAAGAAAAGAGCTCAACCCAGTTTTGAAGGCAAATTCAGCATACCAACAAACCAGAAGTTAATAAAGAGATTGAGCCCATTCTTAAATCTTCCTCCTGGTTTCACCATTAATCCATGTGCAAGTAATGCTGATAAAAATAGGTGTTCACTAATACATCAACATTATTTCTGAGTGGAATAAGAGAGATGATAGGCAAGTCAACAAATTTATATAAAACATATATAACAAGTTGATTGTTGTAAGCATAAGACTGATACTTTGAGCTCGTGTTTTATTTAGACACACCCCAAAGAATCTGCACCTTGAACAACTAAAACTTAAAGATAAATCTTTTTAGTATTCTGAGCTCAGGTACATGGTATACATATTAGAGATGACATTGACCTATGTCAGGAGAGCAGATTGGTGCCTGGGTTGACACTGAGCAAGGTTATGATCCTACACTCATGTGAAGTGAATTTCCCAGGTTAGAAGATTACCAATTAGATTGTATATGTCTGATATTCTGTGATTGTGGGAAGTTGAAATGTTGCAGGTCTCTAATCCAATTAGCTTGCTCTGTCTTCAGTGTCCTTAATAACCAGTCATCACTTATACTTATCTTTGTCTTTGATCTAAGATCTGTTTCTGTTAGATAAATCCCTGTTAAATGTACTACCAAATAACTAGTTTCCCTCAACCAGAAGTTGAAGAGTGTAATTGGATAGCATTTGAGCTCTATAGCAGGCATTTCTCTACATTCCTTTAATTCACCTACCTGGTGTATCCACCAATATATTTGGAACTACCTTGCTTCATAACCTTCTTTTAATATGTAGCCACAAAAACTTCACGAAACTGTTACCATATTGAAACATGGCATTTCTGATTTAATCCCAGGACAAATCATCTCTTGCTTCCTTTGAGGTGAGATATGTACTTTGAAGTCAACTTTTGACAGTGGTGGAGGTCTTGAGTTTTTCTTACCTTTGAGGTAGGCTTGTACTATCAAGATCTCTAAGGTTTCCTAGAATCTTGTTACTGTCTTATTTAAAAGAAACATGTCTTGAGGAAGATAATGCTTGTGCCTCTCATCTTAATTCCCATAAATAGAAGACATAAATCTAAATAATCAAATTTAAGTAGAGTGTTTTGCTTCCATGGATAGAATGAATGAACATATTCCTATTATGGTAGATAGCTCTGGATGGTCCAGTCAGTTGATATTTTTTTGTATGGGGTTGGAATCCCCTTCAGTTCCTTCGTTCTTCACTTATCTCTTCCATTGGGGTTCCTGGGCTCAGTTCAATGGTTGCCTGTGAATATCTGAATCTGTATTGGGTAAAATACATTCTTACTAAATCACTTAGATAAAGTCAGTGGGGTTTGTTATAGATGAATGGGAAAAAAATGGATGAACAAAAGAGTACTCAGACTGTAGGAGGTAGGCTACAAGTAGGATAATCAAGAGGTCTTTGTATCAGCAATTTGTAGAGAGAATGGAACATAAGAAAAAAAAAAAAACAGCTGATGAACCTCGGGAAGTGGAGTCAAGGTAGGGATGTGCTTTGGGCTACACTGTGCCCATAGTAAAGAGGAATGTTCCAGAAGTCAATGTATGGAGCAATTCATTGGGTTCTTTTCAGTTAGCAGGTGGTTGTGGATAAGGACTAGTAGTTTTAATGAGAGCCCTTTTCTGGACAACAAGTGCTAGGTCTCAGGACACTTGAACAATTAAATTTGTAGTTTTGGACAGATTACAATTGTCATATTACCCATATTACCTGTGTACACTTTGCATTATGATGATGATGATGTGACAAGATCTTTGTGTTTTGCACAGGCTGGTCTGTAAATCTTTATGTAGTCTAGGTTGGCCACTTGTTCACAGTGATCCTTTTAATTCTGCCTCTTAAATGCTGAGATTGCAAGTATACATTTTAAAAAAGATAACTCAACCATAAATACAAGAAGAATGTAGAAAATAACAATTTTCATATTGTTTGCCAGCCTGACACTTTGTAGTTCTTTCTGAATGCAGTGTATCAACATTTGCATAGTATTTTTATTGACTGAATGTGAGTATAATTCAAGGGTTGAATTTTTTTGTACTTTTGATAATACAAATACAGATATTCATAGGACCTCTAGCCATCATAGTTCTGTTCAATTATTTTGTGTAATTTCCACTTAGAATGCAGAGACATACATGGTATTATTGTATCTTACACATTTATTGAAGGTAAAGAATAGTAGAATGAGACTTTCACATCTTTGAGAACTGGGTCTACTTAACATTTTACCAATGGGATGTGTGAAATTATTCATGTCACTCCACATATTAGCTTCTTGATTCAGACATTTGAAACCCTGTATGTTTCTCCCCCGTATTTCCGTTACTAGTACCACTGAGTACCACCACATTCGTATCACAATAGCACTTCTGAGGCAAGAGAGTAAGCCAGAGAGGGATGTCTAAATATTCACATGTAAGGGGCGAAAAAGCCTGAACAGCACTTAAGATTGTGTACTTCTTTTGCAGAGGAAATGAGTTTGGTTCAACATCCACATCTGGCAGTTCACAGGTTCAACAGACACATCTGGCAGTTCACAGGCTCAGGACCACTTGTAACTTCAGTTCCCGGGACATCTGATTCCTCTTGCACCTGCTCTCGAGTGCATTAACATATACACATAAAATAATGATACTACTACTAATAACCACACAAAAATCAGCCTTGAAATCCCTTCCCTTCAAGACTGCCATGTAATGCTATGCACAGAATAATTAAATGCTCTCTGTTCAAATATCCCATCTGCTGAGCACCACTGGCCTTGGGTATTCTCCAGTTCTGGGCCACTTTGAATTCTGGAAATATTCCTTTCTGTAAATAATTTGTGTCTTCTTCTGGGACTATCCACATCTATATTTTTATTCAGGGACATAAGAACTTGGGAATCCTAGCTGATGCTCACCAGAACTTGGTGTACATCTATAACGCTTTGGTCCATCACCTTTTCATCTGCTGAGTTTGCACTGCTGGTGGCAAGAGGTTCCTGCTAGCTATGGCTTATAATAGGCAGGAGTTACCAAGAACAGTAAATAGTACATAAATCAAAGCTCAACACATTCTTGAATGAACTTCTGCTGAGCCAAATTGTAAAACATACAAACTTTGTCAACAACTATTGAGTTCCAATAGGGGAAGTAGCAGAGAGGAGATAGTTTTAACTAGTTGCAATAAAAAAATTCTCCTTTTGGCAAATTTTGCAAGCACATACTAACTATGTGATTCCAATTCCAGCCTCCTCCTAGAGCTAAGGAAGAAACTTTAGTAAGTTATGCACCCTGAAGCTTTAGCTTCATTAGCTAAGTAAATCCAGCTGTGCTGGCCAGTCAAGCAATTGCTTATTAGGTGAATTTTACTTTGGTCAAATATTTTGTACAGTGTGAATTCCAAAAACGCAGGACCACTTGCTTGGGTGTTTTGAAAGGAAGTTCCATCTTTCGTAGATGGTGGTGCATGATGAAGACATGCTCTCTTTTCTCCCTGGTGAGACTGTTATGATTAAATCTGATAAAGCTAGTCATTACTACCATAAGAAAAAAATTCATTCAGCTCCTTATTTAAACAAGCTATCAGTGAGGGTTTTATGGGCTGCAACCTGAGTTTACTAATTCTTCAGGCTTAGGATATTGGAGACACTGGAAAAGCTTCACATTAAAAGATTTATTTATAAGGCTGCCCCACTTCGAGGCACAGGAGACAGGCACAGATGTGATGAATAAATTGTGAGGAAAAGAATGGAAAGATAGCAAAGAAGAGGCATGGAGCGCTATAGAGCAAGAGACTCAACAGTAGTGAGGAGCAGTCTGATGTCAGTTGCCTGTGCTGCCATCTTAGGCCATGGTGATGTCTGAGTCCCTACTGCCCCCAAGGGACATGTCTGAGCTCATTGTTCGATTGTAGCCGGGATCTGGAGCCAGGCTGAGTGATGTCCAAGGGCCGTGCGGGCTGTTGGGAGCCTTATTGATGTAAATAATCTGTGCTGTCACCTGAGGCCATGGTGATGACCATGGTCTGGGCTGCCTTCGAGAGCCTTGTCTGGGTCTGTGGTCCTACTGCAGCTAGGGGCCAAGGATAGGGATACTTATATCCCTAGGATATAAGCATGAGTGCTCAAAAATGAACCTCAGTCCTCTTCAATAATAGCAAATACTTTTGTAGCATCTCTCCAGCCTTTCAAAGTTATACCAAAACTCTACTGGCCCATGCCTTCTGCTTCACATTACATTTGGTGGCAGAAGGGGTCTGAAGGTCCAGCTTCAGTTCCAGGGTTCAGCAGATTCCCTGTAGTCCAGGTCTGTGAGTTGCTTACAGGGCTTTGCTGCTTGGCAGGCCACTCTTCACACTGATTCATAATCATTACTGCAAACAGACAGAAGAGCAAAGGAGAGGGAAGACACCCTGAGAAGCAGACACCCAGTGCATCTCACTGTCCCGCCTCAACTTCATTCTAACTGGCGTCTTAGGAAACTGTGGAACAAGTTTAAAGCTATCTTCAGAAAGTGCTTCATAATAGAATAGTCAACAAGGATGCCCAGAGTGTAAATGGCAAGATTCAACAACACGCTTGTGCAAGGGTGTGGGTGTGCCTAGTGCAGAAATAACTCTAGGTACTGTTAACAGGCTATTTGAAAATTGAGGAATTTCGAGTGAAAAAAGCTCACTTTTTTCTTCTTTCCTTCTTCTTCTTCTTCTTCTTCTTCTTCTTCTTCTTCTTCTTCTTCTTCTTCTTCTTCTTCTTCTTCTTCTTCTTCTTCTTCTTCTTTTTTTGCCAGGGGGTCTTTCTCTTTAGAGTTTCTCTATTTCAAGAACCACCTACATTTATTTCATTGCACTGGATTCTTCAGCGCAATTTTTTTTCCCTGGGCTAAGAATGGAATTACTAACATTGCTCGGCTCCATATTCTGAAAAAAAAAAAAAATCACTGTCAGGTGTGAATTAAGTGCTTTATGTGAAGGGTTCAGCTCCTTCTCATCCATCACAAAGAGAATTTTTATAGAATACTAGTCATTAGCACTAAGGTAACTCTTTTCATTTTAGATGCTCTGAGTGCTCCAAACAGTCCTCTCCTTGTTATCTGCATTTCAATGACTCACTATTACCCTTCTCCATCCAGGTTCACAGAGCTTTACAAGAACTCTTTTAGCTTTTCCAGAACTGCTTCAGTTGATCCTAAGTGAAAACATTTGAATAACAGTTTGGTGGTCCCAGAGGAAGGAATAAGAGCACTTCAATGATCTGTAGGTACTTTATGTATTCAGAACTTAGGAGAGATACTAATGGTAAGATGCTACCCTTGAGTTGACAGGTTAAAAGCAAGTAGGCAACCATTAATCTCCCCAAACCAACTCTTAACTTTTTTGATCATAATGAGCTTGCAAATAGGGACTTTAATATATTCTGCGTTCCCGTTTGGGTGTTCAACATGTAAGTATTTTCTAATTACAAGTGCTTACAGTCATAACATGTTTAGTTAGAAGACAAGGTAAACACTATTAATAATCATTAGTAATCCAGCCAAGTCGTTCTATAGATGAAGCTTCAGAGATCAGTGAGGTCTCCTGATTTATTCAAGGTCTTGCTCCGCATTAATTATACAAAATGTGTTTTTTAGGGCTTCTCATTTCTACTGCCTTGTACAAACGTTTCCGCTCTGGGTCCTCCACATACTTTTTCCTTTTTCTCCTCTGTTTCTCCAGTTTTTTTTTTTTTTCCCTCGTTTTTATTGTGGCATGGTTTTAATCACATGGGCAAAGTTTGTTTGTACGTATGAGAGGGAAAACATACTAATTAAAAAGACAGAAGATAAACAAACAGACTTTCTTCCTACGAGTGGAAGGAGGTGTTTATCTATAATTTGTGTGACACCAAAGCCTAACCTTATGTTGCAGGGCTTCACTCACTAAATAAGCATAGGTTGTCATGTGAGGATAAAATCTGCAACGTGCCATACTTTTCAAAAAGAAATGTAAAGGTCATAGAATTACCATAGAAGTATGAAGAGAAGTTCCTAGAAAGAAGCTGCACCTTTGAACTGAACCTCCCACGAGACTGGCTAGTCAATCAGAACTTCCGTGAATGTTGCAATTCAAGCCATATTGTTTTGAGTATCATTATTATTTATAATTGCCACCATGGCCCTCCTCTGTGCTAGACCTAATAGTTTTGCTAATAGTTTTCTATTTAATTTTTTAATCTATTGTTGTCTCATACACAATACTTGACCACAGCTTCTCCTTCCAGTCCCCACTATCTCCCCTCTCCCTAAGATCATTGCCTCCGTGTCATCCCCATCTTCCTGTAGAAAAAAGCAGTCCTCTCAAGGACATCAACAGAACACAGCACAAGGTATAAAACCATCAGGCATAAACCCTTACAGCAAAGCTGAGCAGGGCAACCCAGCAGGAGGAAAAGGGTCTCAAAAGCAGGTAAAAGAGTCAGAGACACCCTCCTACTCCCTCTTTCAGAAGTCTCCCCCAAACACTAATCCAACAACCATAACATGGAGAGGCTCTTAGCAGAGACCCATGAAGGCTCCATGATTGCTGCTGCGTCTCTGTGAGCTCCAAGAGCCCAGCTTACTTGATTCCATGGACTTTCATGATGTCCTTGACCCCTCTGACTCTCAGAAATTTTTCTTCCCCTCTTCTGTGGGGATGGACCTGATGGAGATCACCAGCCTGAGCTCTCTCTCCTCCTAACGTTTGGCTGCTCCCATCGACTTTGATGATGACCTAACTAAGGCACTGCTATGAGTTTAGCAGAACATTATGAGTCTTTTTTTTTTTTTTTTTTTTTTTTTTTTTTTTTTTGTCTGCAGTGTTTGGTTCTACCCTAGGTTTCTGGTCGATCCAGCCTCTGGTTCCTGGCCATCCAGGAAGTGTCAGGCCTGGGCTCCTTCTCCTGGCCTCAAATTAGACCAGTCATTTTTTGGCCACTCCAACAACTTTTTTTTTTTTTTTTTTTTTTTTTCAGAGCTGAGGACCAAACCCAGGGCCTTGCGCTTGCTAACCACTGAGCTAAATCCACAACCCCATCACTCCCACAACTCTTGTGCCACCATTGCCCTAGCACATCTTAAATGTAGGACAGACTATATATAGGTCGAAGGTTTTGTGGCTCAGTTAATGGCCCAGGCCCAACCACCGGAAGCCTTGTCTGGTTACTGAAGACGGATGGTTCAGGTTCCTGACTTCCATTGTAAGTAGGAGTCCTTGCTAAGGGTCACTTTCATAGATTCTAGGAAGTTTCCACTGTACGAGGTTTCCACATCTCCCCCAAATGCTCTTCAATCCCAGTTGTGTCTCCCTGTACTCTCTCCCGCCATCTCTCCTCCCCAACCTGACCCTTCCTAGTCTCATTCCCACCCAGTTTGCATTTGGAATGCACTATCTTCCAATGGCATCAGATAGCATCTGAAGCCTATAGCAGAAGTTTCTTACCGACTTTGCTGGAACCTCCTCTTCGATGTTTCTACAAGCATACTTGCACAGTGTCTTTCTTTGTTCTAATACTATGTAAACTTTATGAAACTGCTTCCATGTTGAAACATGGAATTTGCAGTAACTCAAATCTGTGTTCTTAGGCTATGGGTAAGTCATATTTGGCTTCAGAATAAACTATCTTATCTTCTCTGAGGTGAATGTTGTGGTTTTGCATTTATAGAACCCACATTTTTAAAATTTATTTTTATCCTTTATGTTCATTAGCGTTTTGCCTACATGTGTTTCAGTTGGATCCCCTGGAACTAGAGTTACAGGCAGTTGTAAACTGCTATACGAGTGCTAAGAATTGAACCTGGATCCCCTGAAAAAGCAGATAGTGATCTTAACCACTGAGCCATCTCTCCAGCCCCTAACACCTGCATTTTTAAATGTATGAGCATTTTTAACTTTTATTCACAAGCAGATTTCAACCTTCTGGGTTTTGAGTCATTGTTAGAATTTGGACAATTTAAAACTGTTTTTATTTTATTTTAAAATCCTACAGGAGAAGCAGTAGTAGGTATTGACCACTATAACTGCGTTCAGCTAAAGAAAATAATTTATTATTTAACATTTTGAAGGACAGCTGAAGCATCATTTCTAAGTGCTCTAATGTTCCTTTCCTTCTTATGTGATCTTATTATAATACTTAATTCCCGGGTCACACTTGTGCAATAAAGTCATGTAATGTCTGTGCTAAAATAGAGCTAAGAGAAATGAAACCCATCTTGACAGTGAAGAGATTCAGCAGGATAAAACAACATAGTCAAGGACTCCTAATACTTTCCCAGGTAGGGCATCTAGGCAGATTGTTCTTTACTCTCTGGAAGCATGCAATTCTAGCATAAGAAAGATCTCTGTGGTTGTTTTGCCCTGGGGGACTTTTTAAACAAAGTAGGAGATTTAGTTATGATTCATCCAACAGTTTTGTTTTGGCCACAGTCCACATTGTCATTCCGATGGAATTTGTAGAATAATTCATTAGCATGTATGCATTCTGTTTTTAGGCTTTAAAGAATATAATTGAATTGTAGATTGTGTATAAGCTTGGTAGTTGCATATATTGAGGGAAAAACTTTTTTCTCCCAACCAAAGATCCTGGCTTAGAGGAAAAGTAAGAAATGCAAAGTAAAAGACATTACATCTGTGTTCAATAAAGGTTGAAACAGAACCAATGACATTGAGCTACTTCACCATGCTTGGTAAATGTTCTCCTGTTTGCTGCAGTCACCAAGTTAAGGATGTTCTTCTTGTGTTCTTATCTGTTACATCTATCAGGTCATTCTTCTTCTTCTTCTTCTTCTTCTTCTTCTTCTTCTTCTTCTTCTTCTTCTTCTTCTTCTTCTTCTTCTTCTTCTTGTTAAAACACACACACACACACACACACACACACACACACACACACACACACACGGTGGGTGGCATTCCTCTCTAACTGTACCACTGTGGCTTGGTAATAAGGTAGAGAGAAAGAGAGAGACCTCAGGACTAACATACAGGAAAAGCCAGTTTGCAGGAAGCTTGTATCTCTTGAGGACTAGGATAGCATTTAAGTAACAGAGCATACATGATATGCAAATGTGGTAAAGGCAGTGCTATGTAAGTAATCCATAAAAGGGTCACAATTGTCTTGGTTCAAATTCTTTGAACCCCTAACTTTTCTAGCTCTATTTTCATGTTTGGAAGTGCTCACTTAATCAAAGCCACTTTTGGTGTATCCTTGGTTCAGTTCCTTTTTTTGTTTTGTTCCCCACTAAGGCACGAGAACCTAGAAATTACAGTATCTTCTATACCCTGACCCACTCCTACAATATCATGGCATCTTGACTATTGATGTATATTTAATACTTCTTGGAAATAATTGCAAATATTTGTAGAAGTTTGGCAAGGAATAATTAGAGTTAGAAAACTGTATAGTATCAATTCATTCATTTTTCAAAAACCCACTGAGTGCACTTAACACTGCCAGTGTGTGCCATGAGTGTAGGATCATATACTACATATGGGGCCCTTATCTTTAGCCTTAATTGAAACTAATCTTTCCTCCCTGATCAGCCACCAATCGCCATTCTCACCTCACCTAGGACTGGGAATTTGTGACCCCAAAAATTCACATCCACATGAAATTGGGAGGAAATAGTTGTGGGAGGGATAGAAGAGGAGGAAAAGGGGAGAAAATAAGGGGCAAATTTGATCCAAATACATTATATTCATGTGTTAAATTCTCAAACAGTATTACTATATATGCAAAAAACCATTTTGCACACTTTAAAAGAAAAATATTACTTTATATATACCATAACAAAAGTTGTTGGGGTGTAAAAGAAAAATATTACTTTATATTTACCATAACAAAAGATGTTGGGGTGCAGTTTTTATTCCCATTTTTCCTAGAGTCGCATGAGTTTCTTTGGTGATCTTTTCCTTCTATCCTTTCAATTCACTCAAATGGAAACAAACATATCCCAAGGTAAGACCAAGGGTGTTAGGAGTGAGAAACAAAAAGATAATACTATAAACCTACGATCTAGTGTGTAACCCACTGTTTAAAAATAAAATTAAATAATTCAAGAAGGAATGATCCCAAGTTTATGAATTTCCAATTACTATTTTTCTATTTCATCATGATTATCTGCCCGTTAGATTTCTCATTACAATCCCTTATCTTTGCTTCTTTCAAGGGACCCCATTAAACTTGACTCTGGCTGACTGGCATTCATGTTGGGGCACTTGAGTCTTCATCACGAAGGCAGTCCACGATCTGTGTCTTTCTACATGGCTTGAACAGGCACTTCAATCAGTGTGCTAATTTGGAATTGCTGAGAGCTCAACTCCCTATCTACTTGTTTCTTTTAGCATGGACATTTTAAATCAAGTGCTTAATTTGGTCCTGGGGGACTTAAATCTGCTTTAATAATACATGTGACAAAATTTACCTCTTTGCTTTGAAAGTTGTTAATTATAGAGTGCATTTCAAATGAGCTATCATCGCCAAGAAAGCATTCCTTTTGGATGCTTTTATATTTTAATACTGGAAAGAAGTAATAAGCAGTGAAGGGTTACGAAACACCTGTCCGTATGGATGGTGGTGCTTTGGAGAAGCGAGCGGGATAATTGTGAGGACGTTTGGGTGATGAGCGTATATTAAGTTGTTGTCAGGTTACGTTATAGATTGTGTATAACCCAGAGGGCTTAACCTGGTTTCAGAGCAGATAAAAGAGGATTCAGAAAGGAAGAACTTTAGAGAGACGAGTAAGTTATACTGCTGATCTCTTTAAGGAGTAGAAGCATTTGCTTCCCGGGATGATTATTTTATTTAAAGGGTGGGAATGGCCAGTCATAGGCTGCTCTAGTCATCTGGTGATTTTCCTAGTTTGTTCTCAGTCTCATACATGTTGTGAATTCTCACAGCCACTACAGTTATTACTTCTTATTTAATAAATTAGCGGTAAGTTTCCAAGAGATTTGTAATAGGGCCTCTGGTCTTCAGATACACAAATGAAGTTTAAATACCAATGCAGTTAAAAGGATTTAAACAAGCTTCTAAATTACTATGCCTTAAAAGCAGTAGATCCCAGCCAAGCCATTTGCACATGTTAGCCTCAAAAGATGGCTTTTAGTGGCTGAGTTCCAGAGCGTCCTCCATTATTTTCTCATTGCACAAAATGATTTCTGGTCTTTGCAAAAGACTGCTAGTGCCATGTAAAATACTACTTTAACCCTCTGTGGGACAATAGCTTAGAAAATACGATTGTTCAGAAGTTGAGGTATGGACTAGATCTTCATGAGTGAGAAGCTTATGGTACCTCCTCAAAGGCATGTTTGGTCTTGAATCAGGAGTTAGAAGATAGAAATGAGAAAAGCTCTGTACTTTGTTTTATCAGAAAATGCAGGGATTTATAAGAAAATGCACTCAGATTGAGTCCAGATTTCCTTGACCACCACAAGCTTGTGAGAAATGCACTCTCGCAATGTGATCTTGAATTTGGGAGGTGATTTTTCTTCTGGGAACTGTCCTTATAAGAAAAATGTTTCCTTTAATCCTTCCCTTAACTCATCCATAGGGGGCTCTGACCTGAGTCCAATGGTTGGCTGTAAGTGTCTGCATCTGTCTCAGTCAGCTGCTGATAGATCCTCTCAGAGACTCCTGTCTGCAAGCACAACATGGCATCAGTAATAGTGTCAGGGTTTGGTGCCCACCCATGGAATGGATCCAAGTTGAGTCAGTCACTAGATGGCTTTTCCTTCATTCTCTGCTCCATTTTTGTCACTGCATTTCTTTTAGACATGGACAATTCTGGGGTCAAAATCTTTGAAGGTAGTTGGTGACCCTATTCCTCTGCCAGGGGCCCTGTTTATTTATTGGAGGTGGTCTCTTCAGGTTCCATCTCCCCACTCTTGGGTATTTTGGCTAACGTCATCCCTACTGAGTCCTGGAAGCCTCTCACATCCCAGGTCTCTGGGACTTTCTAGAGGTTCCCCCAATCCCCTGCCCCCCTGCAGCTACTCTTTTCCATTTATTCTCCTGGCCTTCTGATCTTCTATCCTAAGGGGATGGCAACCCCATAGGAAGACCAACAGTATCAACTAACCCGGATCCCTGGGGGCTCCTAGAGACTAAGCCACTAATCAAAGAACATACATGGGGTGGTCTGTGACCCTCTGACTGCCCCCAAACATATGTAGTATCTCAAATAGCTCTATTGAAAAATATAGATTCTGAGACTAGATAAGGCCCAACAGTTTTCTCTAGGATATCCGGCGTACTTTTTGGAAGGTTCATGTACTCATAAAGGTGTTACTTGGACTCTAGGAAACCTCAGGTTTTCATCTTTGTGAATTTTATTCATTGTTAATGGACATCAAAGGCTTTGCATTCTGGTCTCAGAGTCATATAACTAGGAGAGGATTTAAGTTTAATGTGAAAGTATCAAGACCCTGTGTTCAATTTAGATTCAGGTCTCACAGTAGATATTATCACACTTTAAAGGAAATTGAACAGAGCTTGTGCTTAGGAAAATTCTAGAATTTCCTAAGGCAAAGTGAATTTAGCAATTTCTCATACAATGCCAGAGAAGCCTACAGAAGAACTAAACATCAAAAGTCTTATTTTCTTTGCTAGATTTATTCTACCAAAGATAAGAGGTACTGAGTCTAATCTCAAATATCACAGCAGAACAAGGGGTAAATATACACCTAAGAATTATAATATAATGTACTAGACAAAATACTAGCTATAGGTTACAGATAAAAAAAAGGAATCAGGGGTTCACATCCATCCAAGCCTTGGAGGGAAAAAAGTAAGGATGCTTTTATAGAGAAGCAATGCTTAGGGGTGTTGAGTGATTTGCCCAACAGGACATCACTAGCTAGTAGCAGAGTAAGCTCTATGATTTCATAGTCAGTTTGTCTCTTGAGGGGCTAAGTTCTCATTCCACTTTAAACAATTAGAATAGAAAACAAACAGAATAGAAGAACATGAGATGACACATTATTCTCTTTCTTTTATCCAACATAAAATGTCTGTATATTCTTTGCTTTGGGCTATTGGTAGTAAGATACATGCAAATATTTCCAGACTGTCATTAATTGTGCTCTTCTTGTATTGCCAAAACTTTCCATTTAAGTTTATTTTACTTTTTCATTTCTTCACTTACCTTCTTTAACCCTATTGGTAACCAGTGTTTTAAATATTCAAATATATAATATTTGAATATATATATATATATATTTTTTTTTTTTCTCTGTCCCCCTACCTTTCTTCTCCCCTACATCCACTACACCTTGGTTTCTCTTTAGAAAAAGGCAAAGGGCAGGCCTCATACGGTTATCAACTAGCTATGGATATCACGTTGCAGTAAGACTAGGCATCTCCTCTCCTATTAATGCTAGATGGGACAACACAGTAGAAGAAAAGGGTCACAAAGTCAGGCAACAGAGTCAGAGAAGGCTCATGCTCCTGTTGCTAGGAATGCTAAAAGAAGACCAAACTACACAACTGTTACATATATGTATAGAGGGCTTACATCAGTCCCATGCATGTTCCCTGGTTGGCAGTTCAGTCTCTGTAACCCCTATGAGCACAGGTTAAAACTTTTCATTTTAAATGCATATTTTTATGATATAGACATAATATGGCTGCAAAGGCTCATGTGTTGAAGTCTTGTCCCCCAGTCACTAGTGACAGAGTAGTCATTTTATCCTGGTGTCTTAGGGTTTTAGTGAAGTGAAGAGATACCATGGCCACAGCAAGTCTTATAAAGGACAACATTTAATTGGGGCTGGTTTACAGGTTCAGAGGTTCAGTCCATTATCATCAAGGTGGGAGCATGGCAGCATCTAGGCAGGCATGGTGCAGGAGGGGCTGAGAGTTCTACACCTTTATCTGAAGGCTGCTAGCAGAATATTGACTTCCAGGCAGCTAGGGTGAGGGTCTTAAGGCCACGCCCACAGTGACACACCTACTCCAACAAGGCCACACCTCCTAATAGTGCAGCTTCCTGGGCCAAGCATATACAAACCATCACACATGGGATTATTAATTTTATCAATGGATCAATCTATTGATGAGTTCATACCTGAATGAACTATTAGGAAATAGAGACTTTTCTTTGAAGGTCCTTTCTTATCTCTATTACCTTTCTTTCCCTCTCTTTCTGCTTCCTGGCTATACTTCTGCTATTGTTATTTCTTTTTTGTCACAGGTCTAAGGACAAATGGAGCCAGTTAGCCATGAAGTGAAACTTCAGAAGCCCATGAGCCAAAATATATCTTACCTCCTGAGGCTGTTGTCTTGAGTTCATTGTTAGAATAATGAGCCGGTAACTCCCATAGTAAATTGTCCATTTAGTGTTCTTTATATCTTCCTGAGGAGTACATCAGAGTGTTTCTAGGAGTATATGGCCTTTCTTTAAATTTCCCCTTCTTAATGTATCTGCTATGATCATAAAGGAATAAGAGCAAAAGAATATATGGAAGTTTTATTATTTTCTATTAACAACATTCAAGCATTTTTTGATATATTCATGAAGAACCATATTTAGTAAATTTATATGTTTGTTGTGTTTCTTAGCAAAGGTGTCTACAATTTATTTCTTTTTTATTGGTTATTTTATTTATTTACGTTTCAATTGTTATCTCCTTTCCCAGTTTCCCCTCTGAAAACCTCTTATATTTATTCCCCTACACTGGGGCATCGAGACTCCACAGGACCAAGGGCCTCTCCTCCCATTGATGCCAGATAAGGCAATCCTCTACTACATATGTGTCTGGAGCCATGGTCTCTCCATTGAAGCATTCTTCTTTCTCCTCAGAATTGAAAATGTGTTAAACAGTCAAGAATAAAGAATGTTTGATTACATTTTTTTCACAAGAAGTCTTGAGAGTACTGGACAAATAAAACAAACAGTTGGCCTTGTTGATTTAATTGGTAAGTGAATGAAGTATAAAAGAATTGAATGCACAGTTCATTAAATTTACTACTTCATTTTAACCCAAGTATAATTCCTTTTGTTTTGTTTTGTTTTTCGAGACAGGGTTTCTCTGTGTAGCCCTGTCTGTCCTGGTACTCACTCTGTAGACCAGGGTGGTCTCGAACTCAGAAATCCGCCTGCGTCTGCCTCCCAAGTGCTGGGATTAAAGGTGTGCGCCACCACGGCCCAGCCCAAGTATAATTCAATCTCTCTTGATATCATACTACCCTTGTGTGAAATAGTTTTTCCTTGTGTTTAAAAACTTCAGTAGAGTTACTGTTTCTACTTTTCCCCATGCTATGAGTTCCTCTGCTACATGGCCACATTGTGAAGGGAATGTTCTATTATGTTCCATGTGTACAGTGTTAGATTTGGCCATGTGACTTTCTTTAACCAATGGCCTCCTAGCAGAATTGTAACAAATGCATGCACATATGTGTTTGGTTGGCTTTCACTGGTCTTCTTGGTCACCAGCTCTTTTACCAACAGTTCCTTGTGTTCAGTCCCATTTCTCTGTGTCACTTGTACCCAATATTCTAATCATGGAATGTATTCAATGTTACACTAGCTAGTAAACAAATGCTTCTATAAAATGAAGTTGAACATTTTATAAAAGACTTGGTAAACATAAATTCTTAAAAATAAATAAAATCAAAGTTTAAAATAAATTTTAAAGTCAAATTAGGCTTTTGTGAGACTGGAGGAAAAGAAATGCCTAGAAGGATTTTTTTTTGCTTTGTAAAACTTTTAAGTTTTGATTATTTTCATTGAGGAAATTAGAATGGAATGTCTTAGAAGATGTAATATATGTGGTTTCATGCCAGGAAGTTTAACGTGGTGGTATAGTCTTATAATCCTAACTTACACAGGCTGAGGTAGAAGGATTGTGAATTTTGGACCAGTCTATGTCATATAGCACTGTGCAGGCTTGAAAAATCCAAAACCAAACCAAATAAGGAAAGAGCTTTTATAAAAGATTATTCAGGAATTGTTATTATCTATGTAGGTAAACAAAATGCTTACTTTCTCCACTCGTTTTATAAATATCTTCAACAATGTTTATGAACCAAATTAACTGAACCAAAACCAATTTTCAAATCCAGAAATCCAGAAATTGGATAGCTTGATAAAAATTCCTTCCTTCTCTGTAGACCCTGTAGCATGGCTGGTGTCAGTTAGGAATGTGAGTATTTGAACAGCGTTGTCTTGAAAATGGACTTGGGAAGAGCAAACCTCCCTTTCTTGCTGTTCCTCTCTGAGGTCTTGGATCCTGTCCCAGTCTGCAGATTTGTAGTTTGGTGAATAATCTTTGTTCTAAAGGCAGACACCCCTTGCTACAGATCAGTTACCCAGTTTACTTGCTTTGCAACCTCTTTTCATAGCAGTTGACTGTTTCACTAATGCTGGGTGCCTTTGGCCCAGACTCCAGAATCATCAGAAACCAATGGATCTTTAGAAGGAAAAGAGAAGGTAGCCAGTGTCTGTTTGTTTTTAGCTGGGTTTTGGTTGCTACCAAATGAAATCACTGTGTGTACCTTGTCTGAAACAAAGTATGTATGAAATAGAGCCAATTGTCAGGAAAGGATGAGTAATATTTTCCATACATCTGTACTTGGCTTTGGGATTGGAAGAATTTGGATTTCTTTCAAATTTAAAAGAAAACGTTGCACATATTGATTGCTGAAACCTGCTGCTGGTAGTGGGTTTTGAGACTAGACGGTCACCTCCTTGGAAAAACTTTGAGATGATTTTTTTTTTTTTTTGTGATGTTGTAGGTTCAAAAAAAAAATCAGTCTATAGGTGATGACATTCCATCAGCACTGGCTAAGGTTGGAATTGAGGAAAGCACTACAATTGGAAAAGTAAGCTTCACACCACATTGGCCATAAGTTACTAACTGTGAGTCGTGGCTAACCACACAAGGACAGCCAAGAGCCACTCACCACCAGATCACCAACAGTTTGGAACACATGCGAGTCATTTGGAAAGAAAGGCAGCTCTGGCTTTGCTGTTTTGGTGGTTCCAATTTCAGAAGTGTCAATTCTCACCTGGAAAGAAAAGGTAGACAAGAGGCCTTGGATTTAATAAAGTACACAGACTGTGGACAGTTTTTAATACAGTGAGATTAGTCTTGAAACAAAGCAACAGAGTCAAGACAGCAGACTGAGGCTAAAGACAATCAGAGAGTGGCTTTTAGATATTAAAGATCTTCTTCTGAAATTCTTTTTCATTAGAGTATCTTCAAGTATTAAGAGGATAAGGTGCTTTAAGAAGTTTGTTCCATGCAGGTATGAAGAAATTCTTGTCCAGGTAGAATGAAAAAAAAAAAAAAAGACACAAACAAAAAGTCACCACGAGTACTATGTATTGGTGTTCGCAGCTATGCTGATACAAGTAAATTTATTTATCTTACATTTATTGATTTTTGTGAGTGTATACGTGTGTGTGTGTGTGTGCACGTGTACACTCATGTGTGTGCATGCTCACATGCACATACCTGTATGCTTAGAGGCTAGAAAAGGTTATTTGAATCCCTTGGAACTGGAGGCTTGCTAGGTGAGTGCTGGGATCCAAACTATGTTCCTCGAGCACTCTGAAGTACTGATCCATCTTTCCAGGCCAATTATGGTTATTCTTATTTGATACAAACCGTAAGCCCAACTATTTTTGTTGTTGTTGTTGTTTTTAGCATTTACCTAACAACAAAATCCCAAACTCCCATGGTTTTATATAATGGAAAACCTGCTAGATGCAGATGGAAAACAATCTGAGTTCAAACCGTTACTTTGTAGCCTTGAGAGCTGTGAGAAACCATCTGAAGTCCACACTATGTGAAGACTCAATAAAAGCAACTTCCCCAGAGTGGTTCAGTACTACAGTACCTGTGGGAGCAAGCTATGCTTCAGCAACATGACCCCACCCCCCATTTGATGAGCATTGCTTAATCATTGCAATATACAAAGACTGGCTCGTTTGTTTGTTTGGCTAGTCATTTAGCCTGTAGAAGTCTCACTGTTTTCTCTTGTTTTAGGGAACAGATTTTAACAAAAGAGGTGCTTGATGTTTGCTACATAACGCTGGCAGCTGAGACTCTGACAGCAGCAGAGAAGGCAGTATGTAAAAGTATATCATCGAAACTCTGGCCATCTCCACTGCATAGGGTTCTGTGACCTTCTACCTCTCATGTTGATAAGCGTTCCTGGGAAGAAATGGCTTTATTAAGCATGCTGTTGACAGGCTGCCCTTTATGATCTGAGCAGATGGCTGTCACTGGTCTTTGCTTCTTCCCTCTTACGAGCCCAACTCTCTTTATGCCTAGAGAAATCAAAAGGAATAATATATAGCTCTTGGTAACAGATAAACACAAACTCCATTCTTTTTCTATTTTAATTGGACCCTCAAGCAGGGAACCAGGAAGAGGGTGGCAGCTACAACACAGCCTCAGATGCCTATGCTTTGTCTTGTGCATATGGAAACAAAGAGTCTTTTATTCTGTTCTCTGCGTGGGTATTTTTCACACTGAAAGGGGATCAAGGCAGTTGATATATAGACTTCATCCTTGTGTGATGTTGCTTTTTCACAGTTCCATCATTTTCTTTTTACATTAATTCCTGCCTGAGTGTTTCTGTCTTAGAAATACTAGTCAGTGATTTGTTCTGATATATTCTATTAACTGACAATAAGCCAAACCCAGTGGTTAAGTAGAGGGATTAAGAATTGAACCTGATTAGTTTCCTCTGTTTACTCTGGAAAATACTGCTGAACACTGGGACACATTACAACTCAGATGCTTCAGCTAATATAGGAAGAAAATAGTTTTACCCTTTCCTGAGCTAGGACTCTGGACTCATGAAGTGAAATTACTTTACCATCATTAGTCAGTCCCAATATGTTAATATGTTCAAGTGTTCATTAAGAGTTTTGCAAAAATATTTTAATTTATTATAACTGGAACCCTTTAGTGCTTTTTAGAGTAGCAGCATGGGGAAGGGAATTTTGGCGTTCATAAATTACTGATTTCGTTGGAGTTGATAGTCATTCACATTCTAAAGGATTGAGATGATAGCTTATGTGTAATTAAAAATAGTCAAAATAAATCTTAAAAAAATGTGTAAACTCAACAGGAGCCTAGCACAGCCGCCCTCCAAGAGGCCCAACAACTAGATGAAAGAGCCAGATGCAGATACTTACACCCAACAAATGGACAGAAGCTGGGGACCTCTGTGATTGGATTAGGGAAAAGCTGGAAGAAGCTGAGGAGAAGGGCAACCCCAGCAGACTCTTCTAACCTGGACCCCTGAGATTTCTCAGACTGAGCCAAAAACCAGGCAGCATACACTAGCTCATCCGAGGTCCCCGACACATATACTGCAGAGGACTGTCTGGTCTGTCCTCAGTGAGAGAAGCACCTAACCCTTAAGGGACTTAAGGTCCCAGGGAAAGGAGAAGTCTGGTGAGGTGAGAGGAGTGGGAACATCCTCCTGGAGACAGGGGAGGAGGAATAGGATGAGGAACTGTCAGAGGGTAGAAACAGAAGGGGATAATGACTGGACTGTAAAAAAAAAGATTAATGAACAACAATAATAAAAAATGTGTACTCAGATATTTTGGTCATCCTGATAAGCTCTTAGAAACAGTGATCATGGGAGTGTTCACAGAATTTTGTTTATTGCCTTGCCTGTTCTTTTATTTGTGTTTAGCTTGTTCCTTGACTATTTGCATCTATTGTATTGTTAGTCCCTCAACCTAGAACTGACCTTAATACTTGCATGTAATTAAAATGGAATGAAAGCAAAACTGAGAAGGGGAGATGGGATAGGGGGGCTCTAGGGAGAGGAAATGGGGAAAGGGGATGACATCTGAAATGTAAATAAATAAAATATCCAATAAAAAATAAAATAAAAATATGTGTCAACTCTTGACATGAAGAAAAATTGTCTCTGGTTTTCTTTATGGTTTATTTGCCTCGAACAAATTTGGCCAAGTCCAAATAGTCATAGGAGAGAGAGAGCAAGCTATAGTCATTTCTGAGTTGTCTGGCATTTTATGACTTATAATTGAAATTTGTTTCTAAGCATGGCAGAGTCCCTGGGGCCCGAGTGTCCATGATGCTAGAGAGTTGTTGTTGGAGGTGGCTGGGATGCCTAGCGGCTCTCCTTCATTTAGGTCAAAGGCCTTGGAGGCTTGGCACATTCCACTATCTATACAGTCCTGAATTCAGGCAGTTGAGGGAGCAGCTAGGGATGAGGAGGGAAATAGGACATTTCACTGTGCTGCAAAGCAAGGTCACTGCGGTTCTTTCCCCGTTTGCCCTGAGTTGAACATTTGTTTGTGACTGAAGAACAGAGTTGCATTTCCAAAGATATATGATGTATATTTTTGATAGACTGCACATCATATCTACTTCGAAGGTTAGCTAGATAAAAGAAAGAAGAAAAAAAAAGGTGGTACACTTGAGTAGTTGTATAAACTAGGGCTATGAAAGCTGTAATTTGAAAACTATGTGGGTGGTAGTGTTGTTGAAGAGAGAAAGAAAAAGATAATTATGGGAAAAATACCTCAGATACATACATCAAGAGATACTAATTACATAACACAGTTAATTTAGGAAATGTAGCTGACTTAGAGTCACACTGCTCATGACTCAGATCTTGAAGCAGTCATCAAACTGACCCTGGAACAGGCTGGCATAGTTTAGGAGGAATGAGCAAAATACTGCTAAAGTCTAACATTTTTAAGCTGTAGTATTTTGCCGTGTATTTTGCCTTTGTTTCATTCTCTATGTTTCTGAAACTACTTTTACAGCAGGTATTGGGTGCCTGTCAGATGAGAGAACTGAGTCTAGGAGTGACCCCTTTATCTAAGTGTGAAAACTGAAGGTCTTTTGGATACCTGGGTTCTTTTATTTGCTAAGATATTCTTCCCCAAAATTGTTATTAAGTGAATACAAATAAAAGCACTTCCCCAGGTAGGAGAGTGTGAATGTAGGATGTTAGCCTCAAGAGAAGAAGGATGCTGAAAGAGAAGACTGTACTCCTTGGATGGTCCTAAGAGGGAAGCTTCTTTAAGTTTTGTTCCTACAATTCTTATTACCGTTAGCTTCATATTACTGTTGGCCAACTTGAGAACATCAAAAGGCACCATTAAATAATTACTCAACAAGGCATGAGGATATTATTTTTTAATATTGAAGGTAGTACCTTTAGTGGCTAGACTAAATCAAAATTGTATCAGTTTTGGAGAAACATAAAGTTTTGTCCAGATAAATAATTTGGAAGAAAGCTGCTCTAGGGAGAAGACAAAACCATCACTCTTTCTTTTGAATACTCATTCTATTTCCAGTGTGTGCAAGCTTGTTTGCTTGCTTGCGTGCGTGTGTGTGTGTGTGTGTGTGTGTGTGTGTGTATGTAATCGTCCTCTGTCTCTTCTTCTGATGAACTTTAGAATTATAGAGAGAAATTGTCCTGCCTTCAATCTTTGTAACTGTATGCCTTTCCCCAGGTTAAAACCAACCTGATTCCTTCTCAAAAATGAATTAGCTTGTTTCAGCACAATGACTTCAACACATTTCTTTCTTTTCTTTTCCTTTCTTTTCTTTTCTTTTCTTTCTTTTCTTTTTTTTTTGCATCTCAAATATTTATACCAATTTGTCAGCAGCAAGTATCAGTGTCAGGTAGAGCTCCAGTATTATTTATACTGAGATACCCAATCTTTACTTCTTTGGCTGCTTTCTTGAAAGATGATGCTTCAGAAAATAAAATGCAGCATTTATCATTGTTCTGTTGACTGTGGGAAGTGGAGTTTGCTTCCTGCTTTGAGCTCATTGGTTCACACAGCAGAGCCTTGCAGAATCCCTCTTTTAAAACTCTTGCTACTGTCCCACTCTTGAAAACCCCAGGACTGGAGAGACACGGAATGCTGTTATTTGAATTGTAGAGCAATGTTAGGATAAAGCATGTCAAACACAGTGTTACAGAATCCACCTTCTGCAAGGTGTCTGTTCCGTATGTGGGTGTGGGAAGAGAAGAGAGTGTGAATACGAGATTGAAAAGACAGAAGTGGCAGGTAGAATTTCAGTGTAGGGGGAGAGATGAGCTATTCATCTGCCACCAAAGCACTGGTGCTCACAGAATATTTCAAAAATAATTTATTCAGAAGATACCCACGAATACCTTTCAAAAGTCTCTTTCCTTCTTACACGCTTTTTCATTTGTTTGTTTGTTATTTATTTATTCAATTTACATTCTTATTGCAGTACTCCCCCTCCTCTCCAAACACTTACTTTATTTTGAAATTTCTAAGGAGAACTGATAAACACAGCTGACTACTTAGTGTGGTGGCTTCAAGTGAAGAGCAAAACCTTGCCTTCCTGTTACATGACAGTGTTGGACTCCCTGTAGAACTGAAGGTATGTGGCTTTTATGTGTATCGCCTTGATATGTAGCAAACCTGTGGATGTAGGCTGGATTAACCTCATTTTATTCACCTGCCATAGAGTTCCACTAGGTTGAAAAGAAATGTCCCCATGGGTGACATGACAAAGAGAGCCTAGAGAATTATATTCCACCATTTTGTCTCTGGTGAACTAACAGTTTAGATTTGGCACAAGTATTATGTAGATGAATGTTAAGCTGAATGATATTATTAGTTGCTTTACAAGAGAATACTCAATTCTGAGATACATAGGGATCTGGTTGGTGATATTTTGATTGGTATGTTGTAAATGCCAATCCTGTGGTCCAAAGGCAGCAAGGAATTAATTTCTAACGCCACTGCAACCAAAGAGCACCAAATCCCAAAGTAGAAATGGAGTTTATTTTAAGTGTAGTGATTAGCTCACAGAGTTATTGGAAAGCAGGGTAATGCAGCCTAGAGTAAGTGCTCTGAAGGTGTGTCAGTGTGCCTTTGTACACCCATTACTATGGATTCCCATCTACTGCAAAGCCTGCTGTCACAGGCAAAGAGATGCCTTATCTCTTTCCCCTCAAGTCATTAGCTACATGCTCAAAGTTGTGCTTATCTGAGGAAGAATTTTGGTCAAGGTCTGATTCCTAACAGAAACGGGTGCTACAAAATAGCACTTTCGTTTTCTTAAAGTGAGGCTTGTTGTCCACTGAAGTCTGATAATGGTAGCTGATCAGCTCAAGAGGTGAATTACAACTATAAGAATCAAAATAAGTATTTCCCTCCTATGTTTATGGATATTTGTCTACATATGTTAGGTAAGATGGGGTTTAGATGCTTTAGATTTTTTGTAGATTACTTACTGGTAAATATACTGGTAAATATATTTCTGGTATATATGAAGTTGCCCGTTTTTTAGTCAACTACTTACATTTTATTTTTCTATGTTATATTTTGATTTGAAGAGTTCTAATTATTTTACATACAATTTTCGTTAGACAAGAAAAATATTGGACTGAAGTGTTTTCTCTGGAAAAAAAATAGTGAGCTTTTGAAGATTTTCATATTTAGGAAGGGAAACATTCTAGTGATGATATAAAATACTCCAAAAGGCTTTCTATATTCTATTTAAAATGGTGGTTTAAAAATATTTGATCTTTTTGGGTAAATATTCCCATTTATGAAATTTAGAAAAAAATTTTATGAGGCACATCAGTGTGAATGAGACACACACACAAAACAAATGGCCCCTAATGTAAACAGAAATGTAACTTGTGGTGTGTTTTACAAACTTTGTATAGTCTCTGTATTGAAAAGGCCACAGAAATGAGCATATAGGATTGGGGTAGAACCCTCAGAGACATAATAAAAACACCTTTGACCACTAGAAGGTCAAGGAATAATGAGCCACACCACACCATTTAAGACTTTATACTCTGCTCATAATGAGTCACTACCTCATAAGTCCTAATGCAAAGGTGCTTTTTGGCTGAATGCAGAAATAATTTTAGAAAGAATATTTCCTTGGGTATTTTCAAAGTAGTGTCCATTGCTGCTGGCTTCAGTTCACCAGTACTGCCATCAATGTTAACTTCGGAATGAGTGGCAGTATAATGTTTCCCACCTTGTAAAGACAGATCTGCACATGGAAGGACATTGGGGACCAAAAGCTGTCCATCTAAGGCATATATTATTAGTTAGCTATTTGACCCAGTTTACATCCACATAGCTAGGACTTTATGGTCTGAGGACCATTGAACTCTAAGACTTGTGGAATGTGTCCCAATTACCACAACACCTGTGCAGAATTGGATGGCTTTGCTTCATTATGCCACCTTGTAGTGCTCCAATAACCTTTCACGGGACATTCCCCACTGGTGGTTGGAGGATCCACTGGATGGACAGCCAGTAACTAAGCCTAGCCTGCAGGGTGGAGGGTCAAGCATAACAATGTCCTCAGTGCTTGTGAATATATTCTGTATTGAGTCTTTTCATCACCTGTGACTTGAGAGCCAATTCCTGACAAAGTGAGATGCCCACGGGGGTATTTGTTTTTTCATATATATATATATATATATATATATATATATATATATATATATATATTTCCTCCCTACTGTGTTTCTTTAGCTGAGGTCAACCTCATTCCATGGAGCATCTGTGATGGGAAAATAAAAGGTAAAAATCAATGATTTTCTTATAGCTCTGTTACTTTACTAGGTTACCTCTGGTCATCTACAGTGCAGCAAGACCCTCTAGGAGTCATCTTAGTTACTTTGACTTCTATTCCTGCTTCAGCTAACTCAGCTCTACTTGTCTCTTAAACATCAGGAATTAGGTCAGTTTCACTTAAAAAAAAAAAAAGAATTATAGTTTGTAGAGAAAGGAGAAGCTTGGGAAATCACAACTGTACAGAACTTTCTCAAGGAGCTCTTTTCTTGTCAGTCTTATTCCTTTGAGGCAGGGTCTGTCACTACTTCTGCAGCATTTAGGGTTAGTCTGTGGCCAATAAGCTTGTCTCTTTGCCTATCCCCATATCCCAGTGTTGTTGTAACAGTGTCTCTGACCGTGTCCAGATCTTTAGATGTATGCTAGAGTATGAACTTACATCTCCATGCTTGCACGGCATGCTTTCTTACCACACCACCTCCTCATACTCCTTCACTGTCTCTTAAGTAAACCCCCCTTATTCCAAATGTCCTCTCTTTCTATAATAATACCTTGCTCTTGAAGGTCACTACAAATTGGACCCTTGTTTTAAATGACCTGCACATGTCCAGTTTATTTGATCTTTGAAACAACTCCAAACCTTTGGCATATTTTCTGGTTTCTACTTTGAAGACAAGGAGAGAAGGGAGTAGAGAGTTTGAATGCAGATATTTGCACTCCAGCAGTTGACATCCAGAAACTGTCCTTTATGCCATCTTGTTGCACACTCCTCGGCAATGTAACATGATGTATCCAGCCCCCTGCTAGTGGTGCGCTTTTAAGCACTGTCATAGTCTTTGGTTTAAAGGGAACTCTTAAATGTTACAAACTTGCTATGGATTTTGGAATAAAATTGTGCAATTGCTCAACTGATCATCTTGCACAAGTGTTGTTTTATCCTTAGATTCTTGGAAATATGTTGAGATACATTTCTAGTGGACTCAAAAATATGGCATGGCTACTTTCGCAAATCATTGTAAGGGTGGTAGTTGTATTCTTGCTGTAAAGTTCTTTTTTGTTTCCTTTAGTCACCTTCAATTTTTATTGGATATTTTCTTTACATTTCAGATGTTATCCACTTTCCCCATTTCCCCGCACCCAGAAACCCACTATCCCATCCCCCCTCCTTCTGCTTCTATGATGATGTGCCCCCACTCATTCACTCCTACCTCCCTGCCCTCAAATTCCCCCACACTAAGCATCCAGCCTTCAGGGGACAATGGACCTCCTCTCCCACCCATGCTGGACAAGGCTACCCTCCCCTACAGAGACAGCTGGAGCCATGGATCCCTTCCTATGTGCTCCCAGGCTGGTGGTTTAGACCTTGGGAGCTCTGGATGGTTGGTATTGTTGCTCTCCCCATGGGGCATCAAACCCTTTCAGCTCCTTCAGTCTTCTCTCTAACTCCTCCATTGGAAACCCAATGATCAGTTCAATGGTTAGCTGTGAGGATCCACCTCTTAAAACCCTTGCAAACCTATATATGTCACATGCTGAAAATTACTAAGGGATATTCCTTCTATCTCTACTGCTCTCTTTCTTCCAAGAAGGAAGTCTTCAGTTTTCCCTGCATCTGCTCAAATCAAAGAGCAACTGTGTGTGACCAAATCAATGATCTGAGTATAATCCTTTAGAATCTTTACATGCATTAATTTATTCAGACCCTTATGTATCCACTTTCTATCTTTCAGATTACTGCAATAAGGTAATTGGTTGTAACTGAGTCTTATCTACTATTCTACGTAAACAAGTGCAGAAATATGTAGACCTAGATACCCGACTCACTCTTTGTCATTTACATTCTTCCTTCCTGTCAGGAACCATCTTAGAGGACTAAACATTGGATTTATAATATTTAAGGGTAGCCCATTACCACAGTGTCATCATTCTGGGTAGTTTTGTTCCTAAATGCCACAACTACGCGATTATTAGTCATTGTCATGTGAAGGGAACAGCTGGTCTTTATTAAAAGCTCATGTGCATTTGTGTGAAATGCTAAGCACATACCACATTTAATCTTCATGCCAGTACATACATCAGTGACCTTATGGATAACTGTATGAGTAATGATGCTGTGGAAAAGTGTCATGGTTTCACATTTTGCATGGGGGGAAAAGGGTTAAAAAAAAGTCTGCTAGAAATTTCAGGCAGCAAGAGTTAGGAGTAATCTTAGCAATCTATGTAATCAAACTGATACGACATTCCTCCTCCATTTGAGCTTCTCGAGAATGAAATGTGAATGTAGATGAATTCAGACACTTGTCCAAGGAATGAAGGAGAGAAAAAAAATATCTTTCCTTGAGTTGCACAAGAGGGTCGCTATTAAACATTCTCCAGCACAAAATACTTATGGCTCTGTGACTTGGTGTAGAAATTCATCTCCTCTGGAATTGGATTTTCTTACAGAAAAAGCCTCCCTCCCCCATTTTTTTCAATTTTCTCCTTTTTCAGAAGCATGTGATTGTCTTGCAACACGTACCAGTAGATGGCAGCAAAAGCCCACCCTAGACCCTGGAATGAGCTACTGAGCAGGACCACAAACAGCTTTTAAAGTATCATCAGTCACCTCCTTACCTGACACTTGGGAGGGGCTGGTTTTTCAGGTCACACACTTCTTATTACTTTAGAAAATAATCATGTAGAAAAGCCTTCAGTTGTGTTTGTGGCTACATTTGTTCAGGATAGAAACGGTCAAGCCCAAATCAAACTAATAGCAGGAAAAAATAAATGGCAACCCAAGTACAGATAATTTCCATTAAGAATGTTACTCATGGGTTTTCAAAGAAATTTTTTCATCACCAAATCTGATCAGTGAGGCATTCTTCTTTATAAATTATTTATCAGACTCTCTTCTCTCTTTCTTATCCTCCCCACTATTGAAACAAACAAAATCCAACTTTGGGTGAATTCTCCTTTAAGGACATCTGGGTATAAACAATTCTTTCCACCCTCATGTGTCAGTAACAAAACACAATTGTATCAAAACCCAAATACAACAAGAAAATGCTTTTACTTTACAGTAGAATATTCTTTACAGAGAACATCACTCTTGACACCTAACTTTTTTTTTTTCTTTGTTCATATTTATTTGATTCTCAAATATTGCTGGCTCATTTATCTGGGCCACCATGCTTTGTATTTCAGCTGAATTGGTTCTGAATTCTGAATGTGAGGCTTCTTTAGTATGTGTACCATGTTGAGAAGCAAAACACACCTCAAAGTGGTTCATTGCATCTAAAATAGAGATGAACGTATTTTCCAGGACTATTGTGAGAGTGATATACAAGAGATAATGGAGCCACTGAAAGTGTCAGGTTGGTACTGACTAAAAGTTCACTGTGGCCTTTGACCACATATGAGACCATAATGCCTAAGATTCCTTCTAGTTTTCTGTGCCTGAGAGTCTATGCATCAGTTCTTCCCTACTCAACCATAGAGTGACAGACATCCATCCTGGACAAGGAGAAAGCTGAAAGATACTGTGAAGAAAATGATCTAGAGGATGAGAGATTGGCTCACAGGGAGTAGTGTTTCTTTTATGACTATTAAGCACCACTGCATCATTCATCTCTGTCAAGAGTTCATTATGCATCAATGAGACAAAAAGAAAAAAAAAAAAGAAGAAAAATGATACTGTTAGAGAGGAGAAAAAAAAATCAAAACACAGTTTCTGAAAGGATGTCATCGCCATTATCTATGCTTGATCTAAAGAAGATTAGCCAAGATTGATCAGGGCCTGGTGGCGTAGGCCTGCAATCACAGCTATGCAAGAGGGCAAGGCAGGAAGAGGGCAGGTTTAAAGCCAGAATGGATTACACAGTGAGCTCAAGGGCAGTCTGGGTAAATTCATGAGACCCTGCTTCAAAAAAAAGTACTAAGGCTGGATCTCAGTAGTGAAGTGCTTGCCTATCATGTGAGAAATCCATGTTTAATCCCCAATACTTCTCCTTAAAAAAAAAAATCTTAAAAAATTATCCAGGATTTGAAAAGTGAGATCAAGTTCTTTGAGAGCCAATTCCACTCTGTGTTGACTATATTTATGTAGTTTTAAAAATTTTGTCATTTGTTTGAAGTGACAATTCTACATTAGAAAATAATACTTCTTTACAATGACAGTCTGGAAACCAATGTTAACTGATTTGGGGATGTTCTGAGCATTTGAGGCTGTGCGTTTGTGACCACAGTGTGTCGTGAACATTGCTGTGCTGCATGGTTAAAACATACAGGAGCCAGAATTCTCAGGTCCAGTTTGCAGATGATAAAATGGAGACTAGAGGCTAGCTAACTCGGCAGGTGAGCATGAGATGCCAGAGCTCTGTGCATCTTCCATCACTCCTGCTTCTCTGCTCCTATAGCTTCTAAAACAAGCAAACATACAACACTGAAGGAGAACGGCTCATCTGCAGTCTCCCTTGCTACCCTCAGTGTGCAATTGGCAGTGCTCTAGTCAAGGGTAGTTGTGGTCTTTCTTCTTTCAAGAAAGTTGGAACTCTCCATTATTTACCCACGGGAGAACGTTTATTGGAAGCACAATACATGGTATCTTGCAGAGGAGGACAAAGAATGCTTTTGTAAAACAAAGACCTTAAAGGTAAGAAAGGCTGTCATCATTTGATGCACATAGGAAATATGCAGAAAATTGCATAGGATCTGAACATTAAAGGGTAATGAAGCCAACTTTGAGCTAAATGGTCTTTGATATCTAACCAGCTATAGATGTCAGCTACCTGCAACAGTCTCTTCATTGTAAAATGGAAATGGTAAGAGAAATATATATGTATATATATATATATATACACACATATATACATATATACATATATATATGTATATATGTGTGTGTGTGTGATGTATACGTATATACACACATAATTTAGCTTTAGATGAAACAGTTATCATCTGTTCTTGCATAGACTGTATGCACAGTTTAGCTACTACAGCCATTACCACATAGCCCCTGCTCCCATGTCTGCAAGAAATCTGCAGTTTTTGCCAAATACCGAAGGTCAGGTTGGCATTGGATATTCAACTGAACTTACATTAATGTGAGCAACAAGATAAGTGATTATCTTTTTTAGTTATTAGCTATGAATTGGATCTATAAAGATGGTCTTAATAATGAAAATAAAACAAAAAAAATGACAGGGCTATGACTGGTTTTCTGAAAATTAATGTCCTGCTCAAATCTAAAAATGATACAATCCACATTAATAAAATTGGATATTTTTCGGTGCACCACAGAAACATTTGATTCTATATTACCGTATCTGAAAAAATGCAGGGCCTGGAATGGTTCTAGCTACTAGATTCTTGTTTTTTCTTTTACAAGATTTATCATGTGCCAGATCTTGTGGCAAGCATATTGTGTATCTTTCCATGTTAAAGTGACAGCAAACTTGGAAAGTATGTGTTATTACTGTTTTGTGAAGCCCGAGTGGTGCTCAGTATGTACCAAGTGAGTCAAGATACTGTGGCTGACACATGATGTGAATTCTAGTTCTCTGATTCTAAAGCTTGGGTTTATATTTGCACAAATCTAATATTACTATAAAGAATTCTTCCATCTTGAGACAACATTTCAAGTACTCCTCTCTGTAGTAGGTAAAAGTGTTTTGACATATGCCTTCAGCTTGAGGGGGAACAAGGACAACTTAAGGAAAATAGTCACAGTGCATAGCATATAAACGTAGGCATCACTACTAGAGGCACAGAAACACAACCTTTTAATTTTCTGTAGCTCAATTCCATTTTGTTTTCAAGTTCCCCCAAGCTACCCAGAGCAGATAATGTATTTTATGGTGTTCTGGTATACGCAGTCCTAACTTGTTTAATTTGCAGTCAAATCTAAGCAGCGTTATTTTAACAGCTATGTTCTGTTGAGGGGCAACTAAAGCTTGCTGATATACCACTTTTATCCAACACTTTTCCTCCACCTGGTGCCATTGCTTCTTTGAGGAACTGTAAGTCTTACTCACAGAGGGGAGAGGTATCTTTGGCCAGTGTGGTAATTTTCTGGCTCTTGTTGGTCTCTGTTGGTAAAGAAATTCCTCTTACTTGGTTTGGATAGTGATCTTCTACCTGCTGTGGATAAACGAGTTTCATGAACGAAATCTTTTTTTTTTTTTCTTGCTCATTATGTGTTAATTGTCACCTTGACAGAATCTAGAACTAGCTAGGACATGGACATGTTTCTATGAGAATTGGGGATCATCTTAATTGCATTAACAGATGGGAAAAGACCCATGTTAACTGTGTAAGAAACTTTTCTGGGCAGGACATGCTGAACTGCAGAAAATGGAGAAATTGAGCTGGGTACCAGCATGCATGCATCTCTCTTCTGTTGTTCTGTGTGACCAGCTGCATTATGCTCCTGTCATGATGACCTACCCAGCATGAAACTTTGATGAGTAGAAAAATTCTATCTCCTTAGGCTGCTTCTCCCTCCCCTTAGGTTGCTTTTGTCAGAAATTTTTATTACCACAATAGGAAAGTTAAACTAAAATATCACTGTGCATGGAATCCAGTGTTTTCTTTACCTCTCATTGGGTTGTCTTGGAACTACTGGATTTGCTGCCTTTGAGCTGGCCAGTGAAGGAATGAAGAATCTCTAGCTCTGTGCTTTACCATCCCATAACATCACCAGTTCCTTCAGGATTGCCTTGAATTGATATTCCTCCCAGTTTTCCACCTAAAGTCAGGGGGATCAGGGTCAGTGAAGTACAGAAATAGCATTTAGCCCTTGATTCATCTTTTTAAATATCCTTGTGCTCTGGTATACATATCATAGATGCCTACTTATTCTGCAGGTATTCTAGGTCAATTTCTGGGTTCTTTAGTTTAATTAAGTAAAAATAATCCAGTGTGCTGAGTTTCAGGAAACTCCCTTCTGTTTTATGAAGACCTGCTTTCAGGAATATTGTTTAATTATGGGTCTATGGAAATGCACTTTGATGAAACAAAAGACTTAGAGTAATGGTTCCCTTCTTCTTGGCATGCTTATGCAGCCCTGGAAGCAATTACAAATGCCTTGACTATAATTTGTTGAATGGTAGCAATCCTTGGGACAATTGGTAACAATTAAGAGTTCCAGGAATGACAGAGAACTCTAGTTCTATTGAGGCTTTTGTGAGCCTGCTGCAGTTTAAAGTTTTCACTGGAAAGTGAATATTAAGCCCATGTTACTAACTCTTGTTTACCATTGCCTGTAAGTGTATTCATATGCTAATACTAAAAAAAGAAATGTCTATTTTTTTCTGAGCTTTCCAGAGGGCTAGGAGAATTAATGGAAATATGTCACTGCTCGGGGTGGAAGGTGGGGGGTCAGGGGAACTTCTAGAAAGTCCCAGAGACCTAGGATGTGACAAGCTCTCAGGACTCAATGCAGGTGACCTTAGCTAAAATGCCCAACAGTGGGGAAATGGAACCTAAAGAGACCACCTCCAGTATTAGACAGGGCTCCAGTGTAGGGATGGGGACATCAAAGCACATTCAATATTTTTGAACCAGAATTGTTCCAGTCCAAAAGAAATGCAGGGACAAAAATGAAACAGAGACTGAAGGACAGGCCAACAAGCAACTGGCCCAACTTGAGATCCATCTCATGGGTAGGCATCAAACTCTGACACTATTACTGATGCTAAGTTGTGTTTTCAGATAGGAGCCTAGCATGGCTGTCCTCTCAGAGGCTCCACTAGCAGTTGACTGAGACAAATGCAGATACTTAGTCAAACATTGGACTGAGGCTGGGAAACCCAATGGAAGAGATAGCAGAAGGATTAAAGGAGCTGAAGGAGATGGCAACCCCATAGGAAGACCAACAGTGTCAACTAACCTGGATTCTTGGGAGCACCAAGAGTCTAACCCACCAGAGGTCTGACCTGTTTGGCCTGAGTTGTAGAGGATTATGCCTAATCCTGTAGAGACTTGATGACCCAGGGAAGGGTGGTTGACCTATAGCATAAAAAGCCCCTTCTCAGAGGCGAAGGGGAGGGAGGAGGGGGTGAAGAACTCTGGGAGGGAGGACTGGGAGGGGGGCAAAATATAAAGCATATAATGCTCAAAACTAAAATAAACTTTCAAGAAAAAAGAGAAATGTTTATTTGCCTCAAATAAAGGAGGAGCCAATAAACCAAAGAAAGATTCTGTCAAGTTGGCATTGACAAATACATATATTATTTCAGTTTATGCACAGGAGGATGAGTGACTTAGAGCAGCTGTGCTCCCACACGGCTCAGCCAATTGTTTAGCCCTTCTGTTCTCTGTGGAGTTGTACTAGAGAGAGGTGTGGAAGAGGAGGATCTTGGGAGACTCCTATTTCTAAGGGGAATATTATCATCTGTGTTCTTACTCTACTAAAGACTTAGATATCTGTTATATAGTTGTATAGTTGTGTTTATTTTGTCATAGTTGTCTCTGGACCAAAGACATCTGTAGGTAGGCCATTGCCTCTGCTTCAAAATGGTCATGGTTATGTCAAGCTTGGAGCAAACAACTATAATGCAAATCAATTTTTAAAACTATTATTTTTGCTGCAACAGTCAAGTAAATTTTCCTTTAAGGAGTAGAGATTGTCTTCCAAAAGAGAAGAAAGTGTTATTCTCTCTGTTCTTAATTTGGTTTGAATGCAGACACTCCACTTTAATGCTAGGCATAACACAAACCTTGGCTGGCAGCCTCAGGCCTGAGTTTATATGGGTTATGAGCTAAGAATTGTGTTTGCATTTTAAATAGCTGAACTAAAACAAAACAGAAGAATATTAATATAGCTGAGATCAACCTTGCCTAAAAGTTGAAATTGTTTACTCTCTTTTGTTATAACAGTTGCCATTCTTTGTAGTAAACAACAGAAAGGCCAATAGACTTGAACCACACTGAAGAAAGAAGACTCACTCTGTTTGGAGTTGGATCTGAAGTTGTAATTCAGACATCTGAAGTAAAAAAACAAAGAGCAAAAAAACAAAACAAAAAACCCCCCAAACTATAGAAGTTGTGTCCATGACTTAAAGCCGTAGGAGAAGAGAGCGTTACTCAATATTCATGTCTGATGTCTACAGAAGTGAAAGCACCTTGGCTTCTTCTTACAATGGGCTGATTATTTTTGAGGCTTACAGTAAATTTGGTATTATTCAGATACAGCCAGAAAGGATAAATTGCTCATTATTTTCGTTGTTTATTTTGGATTGTAGGCTACCTAAGCCAAGACTAGTAACTCTTGGATTTATAAGGTGGATGAAACATTTTCAACACTTCAGGAAAGGAAAGAAACTCTCACAAGAGTTGAATAACTGAAATATAGTAGCGTTCTTTTCTTTCTCCATGGCTTCAGAAAATCCAAGAACATTTGGTCAGAATAATCGAGATCAGCCGTCATAAATAAGTGATTTTTTTTTTTTTTTTTGGTAGGATTGCAGCCAAAGCTGCCCACTAAATCCTCTTGGGTCATTGATAATAATTAAGAGGCTGCTTGTGGCTTCCTAGAGGGACCAAAATCAAGACTATTATGATTAAGTGTCTGCTTATGATATGTGCCAGTGAGCAAGTTTTGTTTAAGTTGGCAGATTTTAGCGCTAGTGTGAAATATTTTTTTATTTTTCCGCCTCTAATTATGTTATGATTAAGTTACATCCACTGGAGTGTAATTATCTATTGCATAATACTTTTTATACGTGGGTCCCTAGAAATTTGTCACTTCAATAGTGCTGAGTGAGGGCTTGCTGTGCCTTCTTAATGATAAAACTTTCTTTGACACAGTTAGGTTTATCTTCTTTTCCCCAGGAGCCCCTTAACAATCATTTTCAAAAGAATAAAATCCTAGCCTGAGCTGTTTATCTTGCAGATTGGCCTTTTCATCTGGCCCTTATGAATTCTGGGACAATCATGATCATACTGGGTTCCAAGCGAAAGAGGACCACTCATCTACAAGAGTGAGATACTTCACCAAGAGATGGCAGTGAGAATTTATTTTCATTTCATGTTACCAGGCTTTGAGTTTCTCCAGAGTCACAAATACACACACACACATGCACACGCACACGCACACGCACGCACGCACGCACACAATTAACAATTGGAATTCCCTTTTTATTTTATAATTTTTATTAGTTCTTTGAGAATTTCTTTTTTCTTTTATTGATATTGAACATAGATCTTTGTTCTCATGTAATATATCCTGATTGTGGCTTCCCTCCTTCTATTCCTCCCACTTCTTCCCTATGTCCTGTTCCATCTGGAACCACTCCCTTTATGTGTATCATTAGATAACAAACAGACTTCTATGGAATAATAATAAAACAGCATAAAATAAAACAATATAACATTCATATTTGATTTCCTTCTATATTTTAGGTAGTTTTATAATTTATTTCCTCAGAGACTGAGGGACATTGTTTCTATTAGCTCACTGAGTGGGGTGGGTGGTATATTCTCAAAACCAACCCAATCTTGAGTCCTCCCTTACATTTCCCCACATTACATCCTAAACTCCATGATGGCAAAGGCTTTTCTGTCATTCCATCCTTAAGACTCAAGAAGTCTGAGTACTGCGATGCTGAGCAACGACAGATGTCGCAACGACAGATGTCTCTACCCTTGAATATCTTCTGAATATCTTCTTCACTTCTCCTGAGTTTGTTTGATATTTCTGGAAATTAAGTAGTCAAAGTTGTAGTTAATCGATGGTCACTTTCAAATTTACCTTCTATGTTGTACCACGGCATTGCCGCAAAAGTCTTCTGAATGGCCTTTCCTTGCTTAGGACGTTTAAACCCCGAGCAGAGTGGGCTGCCCTGGTACTTGAGGAGGAGTGGCAGCTGCAACAGAGTGGCCTCAGCTATGGTGAGAGGATGCCTGGAACAGTTCCAAAGAATGACGAGTGGCAGACATGGCGAGGAGCTGAGGATCGGGAACCACTGAAGGGCTGTTAAAAAAAGAAGAGAGCCAAGATTGTTCATGATGGACAGCCGTGATGAGCCGAACATGAGAGACCGTGAGCCCTACGTCTTAAAAGGCCAGTGATTCCAACAATCAAAGCTTAAGTGTTGACTAGTGTTCACTGCTAGTGTCCCTGGATGCTGCTTAGGCCTGAGGATTTCATTAACTCCTGAGTTGTGGGCAATGCCGGCAGTCTCTAACCAGAGTACCCAGAAGTCTCTAGCTTGTAAAGGCTAAAGCTTTAGGTGGGACTTGGAACTCTAAGCTTCTGATCTCTCAGCCTAGTCCATAAGCTTGTGGCCTTCAAGGACTTGGGACTTCCAACACTAGACAGGGAACTCCTTACCTACTCAGGATTTCTACCATTTAGAACAAAAAGCTCTCAGGTAGCTCACTGATAACAGAAAATGACATACTTTCATCAACTCTACAGGGGTGGGGTGCAAGAGCTGTCTGGGAAGAAACCACAACAGGGATGGCAGGGATGGGTTGGGTCCATTGGAAGGTCAGTGGAGCAGGAAGGAAGCTCTGAGCATGTTTGGAGGTGAGTGACTGAATGCCAAAGTTGGATAAGCACTGTAAAGATGAAATCATCTACTGTAGAAACATAAGAAAGAGTGGTCTTTGGGATGAAGAACAGAAGTTCAAAGATTAATTCTTGGCCTTAGTCAGTCTTAACATCCACAAAGTTAGGAGAAGCCTCAAACTTAAATGTGGGCAATGCACATGGTATCCTCCCAGAATGGTGAAGAAACAAAACATGAAAGGATTCTGTAGCATTTAACCCAGAATGGAGTCCACGGGGCAAAAGGTAATTTTTCTTTAAAGCAATGATACTTCATAGTCTTCTTTTCCCCATGGTCCCAGCTCCCCTAATACCTGGCTTTATTATTTATTAGCACAGACAGGAAACAGAATTCTGTGATGTGCTTAGGGAATTAGATCTTCTGAACTGAAACTAATTGTTTTGATTACAACAAAAAATTCCTACAATGTTAACACTAGACGAGAAGAAGATCAAGGTTCCTATGCCAGCAAACTTAGTAAAAAAGAGAACAAAGAGAAAAGAAAATAGAGAAGCATAGCCCAGGGCTTTGTGTCACATTTTGTTGATATGAAACCAGAAGCCAGCTTAGCTTAAGAAAGACAAGAGAGGCACTTGAGCAAAACCTTACGATAGCTTTTCTGTGTAATTCTCTGTCAACGTTTCTGTCTCTGTGTCCCCATTTCTGTTTCTCTGTGCTCTCAAGCAAGTCACTTGTTCTAGTACGGTCCCAGTTTCTTCAGTTTTTAAAAAGATTTAAAGATTTAATCATGCATATATGTATCTCCGTGTTGGCCTGTGGTATGTGCATGCGTTAGAGATGCTTGCTTGTCAAAGTCAGAAGAGGGTGTTGGCTTTCCTGGAGTTGGAGTTACAGGTGCTTGTGGACTGCCTGACACTGGATGTTAGGAACTGAATTTGGGTCTTCTGCAAGAAGATCATGTACTCTTAACTGCTGAGTCACCTTGCCATCAGTTGTTTTCTTCTTTCGTTCTTTCTTTCTTTCTTTCTTTCTTTCTTTTTTTTTTTAATGGAGTGGGTACATTTATTGAGAGCAGATACCAAGGAATTCTGAGCAGATATAGTTACAATGCAGAGACAGAAAATAACTAAATTGTTATTTTATCCTTTCTACCTTTTTTTTCCCTAATCACAAAGAGAGTCAAAATAAGCCAAGCATTTCTTTACAAAACTGAACAGCACTGGGTCAGACTTAGCTCTACCTTTGAGTGACACTTTGGGCCATTTTCCATTTTGGGGGAAATCTATGAAGGCAGTTGTGATGTGAACAGATTACAAGAGATAGTTTCCTGCTCCAAGACTACATTCCCACATCCCCTTGCAGACTAGGGAAGGGATTTCTATCTCGATAAGGGATCATATCCCATCTTTCTCTCTAGGCATTTTGGCTGTCCATACATGTGTGTGTGTCAAAGATGCCTTCTTATGCATGGTCCCTCCCAAAGGCAGACCAAGCCTCTCTCTTAACTTTTCCTCTCTCTACAGCTGCCTTTTAAACAATCTCACAAATGAGGTTTTTCCTTCAGTGAAGTTCTGTGCCTTTACATGTGTCAAATCTTAATGAATTCATGATGTATTTGATTGATATAACCACAGAGCACATGATTTATTTCCCCAGCAGTATTTTGATGCCTATCCATAAGGGAAGATAGGTATTACATAGAAGCTACTTTATGCAGAGTCTGTTTTCATGGGCTAAAAAGTGTTTATATTTATAAAAACATTTTCACTTCTTATAAAGGAAATACATTCTAATACTCAGGACAGTGAGATGAAAGCTGGTTGATAGACCCCCGTAACAGACATGCCAGGTTTCAACACACTAACATAATTGGAAATTATACAGTCATTGCAACTTACAATAAATACTGTAGAAGAGACAAAACCAATTTTAGCTTGACAATTAAAAAAGCCTTAAAACATGCACTAATCCTTGTTTGAAGTTCAGATCCTGTCTCAACTTTATCTCTTGCTATCGTAACATCATAGTGAGCTACAGTTAACTTCCAAATATGCCTCTGACAATGTCCAGATCCAGTCTTCCAAAAGTAGACTGTTATTTCCCATATTGGATTCATTTCTAGACCAGTACATGATTGAGTCCAAATAGTTGGTCACATTTAAGAAGGATACAGGAGACATAATTTCTCTTTTCAGTTCTCTGTCCCACAGGGTCTAAGAACTTGAGGCAAGGCAGCTTGTCCCATCTGGGATATAGTCAAGCAAAGGTGGGTCAGGAACATATAGCTCCCCAGTCACCCTTGTCAGGACACTCAGCAAGCTCACAGGTCAGCATCATTCTTTGTCTCAGCAACAGTATGTCTCACCAATCTTTAAAAGTTCCATGGGCTTCTTCCACAATACCTTGTCCTTGAGGATTATACAAAATACTCATAATAAATTGTTGACAAAAAGTCTCGACTGCTCAACTACAATTGCCAAACCCATTATCTGGTTTTTTTTAATTGAATATTTTATTTATTTACCTTTCAATGTTATTTCCTCTCCCATTTCTCCCCCCCCAAAAAAAACCCCTCCTTATCCTATCCCCCCTCCTCCTATTTCTATGAGGGTGTACTCCCACCATTCTCCCATTCCTGCCTCTCTGCTCTTGAATTTCCCAACACTAGGGAATCCAAACTTTAAGGGACCAAGGCCCTCCACTTCCACTGATGCCTGACAAGGCCACCCTCAACTACTTATACAGGTGGAGCCATGAGTCTCTCCCTTAGTGTTCTCAGGCTGGAGGTTTAGACCCTGGGAGCTCTGGTTGAATATTTTGCTACTCCTTCTAAGAAGGACCAAAAACACCCACACTTTGTTCTTCCTCCTTCTTCTGGAGTTTCATGTGGTCTATGTGTTGTATCTTAGGTATTGTGAGCTTTTGGGCTAGTATCCACTTATCAATGAGTGCATGCGTACCATGTGTGTTCTTTTGTGATTGGGTTACCTCACTCAGGATGATATTTTCCAGTTCCATCCATTTGCCTAAGAATTTCATGAACTCATTGTTTTTAATGGCTGAGTAGTACTCCAATGTGTAAATGTACCACATTTTCTGTATCGTGTCACTTGGAAACCTTGTGTCATCAGAAAACAAGAGTCTGCCTTTAACTTCAGAACCAATCCAATAATTTCATTAGGTGTTAGCAATGGCCCCTCATGGTCTCAAATTGTTTAGCCAAATTTCTGTTTGCTGAGATCAGCATATATTTTAAAAAATATATCCTGGACAGATAATGAACACAAAATCCAAATCAACCTTTCTATCCTCTTGTTTAAAAATAAATATTTAAAATAATTTTTCAGTTTTATGTATGTAAAATTTGTGTGTGTATGTGTGTGAGAGAGACAGACACACACACACACACAGAGAGAGAGAGAGAGAGAGAGAGAGAGAGAGAGAGAGAGGCCTGTGTGTATACGAATGGGGAAAGTTGTAGGTAAATATTGGTTTCTAGCTGCTAACATACTATATACTCAGTACTTTAGTCTACGATTGAGGTCACAGTACAGTGGGCTCAGCAATGATTTTCTGGAATGGATATTTCATTTCCAATTATTAGGGCTTGAAATTGAATAGGTGATTTTTGTACCATAAAAGTAGAGACTTCACCATAGAAGGTAAAAATGAGGCAGCTGGGAAGCAGTTCTATTGCTCATTATGACCGTGGTCTGCTATGTGGCCCTGGGAGATTAGATGTACTTCCACTGAATCACCCGGTTGCTTCTTTCTTAGAGAAAAATGTCCAGCGGATCTCCAAAGAATTCTTATAAGTGTTGCCCTTGACTTAGACAAGAGCAGACCACAAACCACACAGTGCAGAAAAAAATATCTTACTGGCACAAAATGGGAAATCTTTTGAAATAACAAAGGCATTATTTAAATTGGACTATAGAAGTCAATCGATCTCAGAATGCAGCATTAAGAGCTGAGTATGTCTCGACTGGCTCTGTGCACACTGGGACCCTACAAGTGTTGTACATACTATCTTCAGAGATTCTGGAAAGCCATTGTCAAAGGTGCCTTTTCAAGACTCAGGAAAATGCATCAATAAAGCATCCAAAGTTCTAGAAACAACTAACTGCTGACATTTTCATGCACAGAAGAGATCCTACATTGGAGAAGAAATAAGAAAGGAAGAATAATTTAGAACAGTCAGCCAATCAGAGTCATGTGGTCATTGGCTTGAACTTTGCTGCAGATTATATTTCATGAAAGATGCTGGGGAATGCTAGTGAGTCTGTTTATTTTATGGATTAGTGCGTTAAGTCCCATTGAGAGTGAATAACATGCCACATTCACAGATTTGGTAGCAGATCTGAGACTAGAACTGGGACTTCCAGAACTACAGAGCAGCCAAATTTCAAAGCATGAGAAAATATAAAGAAAAAGTTAAAGGTGTCTGTCTATAAAATTATAGGGAAGGCTAAACTGTCAAGGTTAAGTAGACTCCCAAATTACAAATTTCTTGGCCCAATTGTCCAGATTTTAAGTGTCTCATTTGCTTGGTAGTGGATATGAGGACTTGATGATTCTAAGCTATTCCAAAATCGAAGATGTATCTAGTCATGGGTTTGATAACACAAGAGTATCAGCGGCCATTTTCATAACAAGCAAGAATTAGGAAGACCTGCCAAAGATGAGAAACTGAGATGCTGCAGACATTTCCACATCAGGACTGTTTTCATTTGTTCAACCTATCTCTGTATTTTCTGTTTTTGTTTTTGAAAGAAGGTCTCACTCGCCACCGCTGACCTCCAACTTGCAATGCAGTCCAAGTGGAATCTGACCTTGCAGTCATCTTGTCTCTGCCTTCTGAGTGATGGGGTAGCAGGCATGTGATGCAAAGAGAGCACTCTGTGACTGTGAACTCATTAACATCTACCTTTAAACACTTCAAAATTCAGAAAAGTCAACAAGCAATCATCAATTTACTTATTTCAGGTATTTTTTGAAACCTGTGTCAGGCACTGGGCTTGTCATAGGAAAAGAATGAAGGACCCTATGGACACAGTCCCGGCAATTAAGGCACTCTGAAATAGACAGAAAGCAGACATACACAAATAATTAATATGTGATGAAAGTGAACGTTGACACTCTGAGAGCACAGTGTAGTGACACCCTATACAAATAGAGAAGAGGGTCAGGAAAATCTTTTACTGAAGGTCCAAGAAAAAAAAAAGCCATGATGGGTTAAGCTGTAGATAAGAGCTCATGAGTAACCAGATTTGTAGCACCCCCTTCCAGAAGCTGTGAATAACCCACACAGATGTAGACAGACTTAATGTCCGAGCTTGAAACAATTCCTTCTCACTAAGGTACTAGGAGTTGAATGAGGCAATCACTTCCCTTGATTTCTTTGGCTAGGAAGAGAAGATTTTTGGCCCTTTCCCCAGAAGGGCTGTTTTCCACATTCATCACTTTGTGTGACAGCTTAGCCCTGTGATTAGCAGGTACTGACCTAAGCAGGAAGCATCGTGCTGGATGGAAACTGGACCACAAAACTGATTGTTTTGGGCTGTTTCCATTGGGATAATGGGAGACCTGAGATGGTTTATTTTTCTTCTTTCTTCCCAAAGGCTGCTGCCTGCCACTTTGAGAATCCGAGTCAGACTTCCAAGAACTGTTAAGCTTTCTATAGAACCTGGGGATCCTGAATAGAGAAGTGTACCCTAGAAGATTGTTTACAGATGAGGGATCTGAAACGCTTGGAGAAGGAACTATTGAGAGTGGGATAACATGTTAGTGCCTAAACCCCTTAGACCAAGACTATCTCTTGAGCCTAGACCATAGACTTTGCCTTGAACAGACAATATTAAAATTCATCATCACTTCTCTAATTCCTCTGGAAGCTCACATGAGATAAAAGGTGGGAGGATATCATTCACAAAACAATAGCAATACCAGAAAGACGATTTTTGTTTAGCTTGGCACCATAAAATTTCAACACAACATTGGCATGTAGGAGACTTTTAATATATACATGTATGTATAATCCTGATTCATTATCAATCACTGGCCTGGTATCTTGTTTTATTGATGTTTCAAAAATTTAGCTCTGTGATTTTAGCTTATTGAACTTTTATTTTATTTTCTTACTAGCGGAATGGCAGTGTTCATTCATTCTTTCATTCATTCATTCAACAAATGTTTGCAGATCCCTTCCTGTGTCCTAGGAAGTACTGTTCATTGTAGTGAGTCTGAATGGTGATGGAAGGGCCAGTGCTTACACATGCTGACTGCCCATCTCTCAGAGATGAGTGACATTAGAATTATGATAAATAAAATAAATAATATTAATTAATATATCACAATAGAGATAAATTGTTTCATTAGTAAAGAAGAGGCAGAATGAAAACTTAGTGTGAGTATGTTACTATTATTTTATTTATTGATTGCATTAATATAATTATCTTTTTATTTCTTTATTTTGATATCTGAGAGAGGGTCTGCTCTGTAACAAGGTCTATCATCAAACTCATGACAATCATCCTGTCTTAATGTCTTAAATTCTAGAATTGTAGACATGGTCTATTATACTTGGTTTATTATAAGTTTAGTTGTTAAAAGATATACAATATAATTTGACCATTTCAATCACTTGTGTTTGAGACAGAGTCTAATGTAGCTCACACTGTTACTATCAAAGGTCAGACAGATATTCCTGGTCTGTACTACTGTCTGAGGCAACATTATGCTGGGTGAGATGACCTCAAGTCCATGAGAACAGGAGAGCTGCCCCTACTCTTTGCTATCTGTGGCATTGGGTTAGCTAGCCAGGGCAATGCTGCCAAGCTCACCTTGGTGGTGCAGGCACAGGTCAGCTGGTAGACTGAACAACTCAGCTAGCACTCAGGCCCACATTCAGGGTCTTGAGTTGGCCCACCCCAAAATCTACCCCATCAATGAACTGATACAACATGTGAAAGGGCTGGTCAGATTCTGCAGATCCAAAGCAGCAGGATATCTGTGACACGGGGCAACAACAGGATATCTGAAAGGAATCTCTGTGAGGAACTAGTATTGATAGTGTAGCAGAAGTGCGAGGAGGCTTGAAACAGACCAGTGACTCACTGCAATGAACGTTCACAAGTAAAGATGTATGGACAGAAGGGTGCACCCTGTGACACAGTACAGCTTTCACAAGATGTTTTTACTTATTTTTTTAAAAATTATGTCTTATTTTATTTTCTTTTGCGGGGGAGATTGCAGGGGCGGAGGGCAGATACAAAGGGTTGTGGAGATGAGTGAGATTGGGTTGCATAATGGGAAATTCACAAAGAATCTATAAAAAGTTTTTTTTTTTTAAAAAAAAAACTATAAAGGCTAATTTAAGAATGAGGGAGAGACAGAGAGACAGAGACAGAGATAAAGAGACAGAGTGAGTGAGAAAGGGAAAGACAGAGGCAGAGTCAGAGACAGAGAGGGCATTCTATATATTTTGTGACACCAGAGAAGACAATGGTACTGACTACTAGGCTGCTAAGCACTTCTGAATCGTCAATGTTTGAGCTGCTTCAAACTTATGGTACTTATTCCTAAAAGCAAATGAGATCTACTCTTCTTTTCTTCCCCATGTGTATCTGATATATCACACTGGATTGAGTGATGGCAGCTGAGGCTGAGGTCCCCCCTTGGGCTACTGGCTGAGTGTTTCCAGTAGGTAGATGAGTTATACTTCAGAGATCTCTTCTCCTTAATGTCTTCTTTGTTTCTGGAACTTTGCCCTTCTTATGAAAACCAAGTACCAGCACAAACATTCTAATGCCAACAGAAGATGTTCAGATATGATACCGGATTTTTGCTTCTTTTAAAAGGCAAAGTAAATATAGAGTCTAAGTATTTTCCTGTTTACTTTGTATACTCCAACTGGGCCAAAAGGGTGGGCACAAATTATATCATAAATCATCGACATTAATTAGGTTGTTGGCAGTGTAATTATAGAAACACTACACTGTGAAAAGCAAGCAGGAAAAATTGCATTTGGTCAGCACCCAAGACCAAATTATTTTCCTTAATTTATAAACATAGGAAATGCATTCTGAAACCTCTGATTCTTCCCCAGATTTTTTTGCTTCTTAAATCTTATGGATTTAGTTTTGAGGGATACTATCTATTTGTTTACTTATTCTGACTGGATAAATTCAGACCCCCCAGTGGCTTGAATAACTCTCACTTAATTGAGTGAGTCAATAAATCCCAATGTCAATCTCATAAGAAAGTATTGAGGCAATACTTCCAGTCATGTACCACATTGATCTGACCACCCTTGAACCTTCCAGTTATATCTGAGAACTGACATATGACTTTTGCAAAGCAAAGAGGAAACTTCTGATTCACTCACTGTGTATATATTTGCTAATCCTACAGAACAACATGTTTCCCCAAAGAGGCCAGTTCTATGCCTGCTCATCCTTTAGGGGTCAAAAGTCATACTTACTGTGAAGAACATCTACTCCAATATGCACAGTCTCATGATCTCTGCTGATAAATTTACATATATGGTTTATCATTACAACTACTGATGTTATCTGTTCAATACTCATTTTACTGTATTTGTCACTGGTAGAGCACGGAAGTTATAAAACAACTTTAGTAATTTTATTCACATATCTGTGAAACCCACGAAACAGTGAAAATTCTTCCTTGACAGTGAATAAAACTTTAAAATATGTTTAAAGTAGACATCATTAACAATGCAAGGGCCAACTCTTATTAAATCTTTGTTTTCGACGGGCAGTGGTGGCATACGCCTTTGATACCAGCACTTGGGAGGCAGAGGCAGGTGGATTTCTGAGTTTGAGGCCAGCCTGGCCTACAGAGTGAGTTCCAGGACAGCCAGAGATACACAGAGAAACCCTGTCTCGAAAGGCCAAAAGCCAAAGCCAAAACCAAAACCAAAACCAAAAAAAAAAAAAATTTTTTTTTTGTTTTCACTCTGAGAAAACACTTTAATATTGCCAATATATTTCATGTTTAGGATAATCTTTTTTCAAAGCTTTTTTCTTTTATTACTTTTATGTTTTTACAGTCTAGACCTTTCCTCCCTCCTGGTCAACCCTCCCACAATTCCTCATCTCATTCCTCCTCTCCCCTGCTCCAAGATGATGTTACCCCCCATCCCCGGGGCTCTCCATTCCCTGGGGCCTCAAATCTTCTGCTGAGGCCAGACCAGGCAGTCCTTTGCTGTATATGTGTCACGGGCCTCAGAACAGCTCATGTATGCTGCCTGGTTGGTGGCTCAGTGTCGGTAAGATCTCAGGGGTCCGGGTTAGTTGAGACTGCTGCTGGTCTTCCTATGGGGTCGCCCTCCTCAGCATCTTCCAGCCTTTCTCTAATTCAACAACAGGAGTCCCCAACTTCAGTTAAATGGTTGGGTGTAAGTATCTGTGTCTGTCTCAGTCAGCTGCTTGTTGGGCCTCTCAGAGGACAGCCGTGCTAGGTTCCTGTCTGTAAGCACACCATAACATCAGTAATAGTGTCAGTTCTGGGAGCCTGCCCTTGAGATGAATCCGAAGTTGAGTGGTCACTGGACTGCTTTTCCCTCAGTCTCTCCTTCATTTTGTCCCTGCAGTTCTTTTAGACAGGAACAGTACTTTGCAGTAGATATTATTCCATCTATTTTACCTTTAAAACATATAAGACATACCAAAGTTAATTAGTTTTCTCAAGGTCACCACCCACTAGGAAGGAAAGCTAAGGCTTGACACCCCTAGTTCTGTGTCATTCTAAAGGCCATAGAAGCTGCCCCCCCCCACAGATATGATTTATGATGAAAGCACAGAGGCAGCTGGATAGAAAATTTAGAATGATGACTAATAATTATTCACATCTGAACAGCATTTGACCATTTACATAGTATTTTATCATCAATGGGTGCTTCTAATTATATTAAACAGACTATCCATCTCCCATTGAGAGTAATCACAAATAAACACAAATTAACTGAAGGAAAGTCCATATCATTTTTAATACATACTACCTGTTTTGGTCAACATTTTGATATGTATTACCTGGCTTTCTTTTACTTTGTGTGTGTGTGTGTGTGTGTGTGTGTGTGTGTGTGTGTGTGTGTGTATGTGCACATGTATATAAGAACATAATTAGACCACCTCAGTACATTCTATCTTCAGTTAGGGCAGACTCCACATAGTTTTTTGTCCTAGTCTCCTTTGAAGGCCAGAAGATAGTTTATGCTTCTACCCTTGTTGGCTCCTGCTCAAGGTTCTTTTTGATTTGTACATATTTCAACAGCTTCAGTGACTTAACTGACTTTACATTTTCTGATTAAATTCAACACATGTTATCTATAAGACATTAGTTGTTTTGTTGAATAGGTGCTCAAAAATAGATTTGTTTGCAAAAATCAGTTACTCAAGATTGTGAAGCTATCATTGTCAGAGTACTTGGTATCTATTGACTTATATCTGTATGTGATGATCTTTGCATACCTGACAACTACTCTGACATTACAGTCATCAGCGATAACTCAGCTACTCACAATGATTTTGAGGCCTCAGAATTCATCTTATTTTCACCTTAAGTATCATCTTTATTTCCAGTGATGTCTGGAATGTCTTGCAGAAGTAATGGTGCCCCTCTGCAAATTATTTTGGTTTTTAATTGAATATCTTATATCACAATATATTATAGATGGCATTTTCTTTGCTATAAAATAAACTAGTATAAGCCCAATAGATGAAAACTCTATGTGTAGTTATATCATAGCTTCCATGCATCAGGAGTTTAAGCCTGACCTGAAAGAATCTTGTGCAAAGTTGCAATTAAGATGTTTGCCAAACCTGAATTCTTATTTGAGGCATGAATGAAGATACTTTGACCTTGAAGTGTCTTCAATTATTTTGGATGTGTTACATTTGTATGTAGAGGTAGAATTCATGGTGGCACGCTTCTTCAAAGCCAGCAATGCATGTGAGTGGAGACACTAAAGAGCATCTGCTTCAACAGTCATATAATATAAAAGTCATTAATGGGACATTCACCTTAGTCAAACTTTACTGATTAGAAACAGGTTTCAGTTCCTACCAAGCATTCCAAAAGGCAGGGGAGTATTTTAGGGCAAAATTTCCAAAGAGTACAGATTATGAGAAAAAAAAAAATCTATTGAGAGTAATCTTCTGTGATTTTTACATTCCACTCTGTGGATTTTCAATTCTACCTGAGTTCTTGTTCACAAAGCCTAATGTGTGTTTGAAGAAATTGTCATAACAACATACTTCCTACAAGTAGAATTTCAGGAGTTTAATTAACTTAATTTTGTATTGTCTCTTTTTTTTTGAATCCAAGATGGCATGTTTTATCCAAGATAAAATAATTTTCTAAAGACCCCATGCTTCTCCCTGGGTTTTAATAATACTTATCCTATTAGACAAAACAATGTGCCCATATTTTCAGTAAATCATGGCTTCTAGTCTGAGCTTCTATTGAGAAGGCTGAGGTGGGTGTATGGAGAGGATGTCTGAGATGATATTCTTTGCAAAGGATCCTTTGTGTAACACAACATAGTGACTTTTTGAACTTTCTAAACATCTCCCACAAGATTACAAGCCACTTCTCTGGGGTTTCCTCTACACCTTACTTTGTTTTATCATCTTTTGCCACCTGGTGAGACTGGAATTTTCCAAATGAAAGCTCACCGCTTTCCTTCTCTTCCTCCTCCTCCTTTTCTCCTCCTCCTCTTTTGTGTTTCTTCATCCTCCTTCTCTTCCTTCTCCCCTTTCTTTCATCATTGTATCATTGTTTTCTTAATTTTATTATAGTCCGCAGAGGGAAACTAAGTAGTACTTTCACTATTTTGCTTAGAAATTATCTCAGCTTAATCTCCAAGTTTATCATAGAATTCAAGTTTCCAAATAACTTCATGAAATAATTTGGTTTAGCTGTCTGCAATTATACAAGATGGATCCATCTTTCTCCAGATTCCAATATTTTCTTTTCTTCCATCTGAACCCTCACTGGCCACATCCCTGAGGACCCAATTGTCATTGTTCAAGCATGTATCATTTTTCTCTATAATTCTCCCCTGAATTCACTCAGTCTTTTATAAATGCTGAGTTCTAACCATTACCCTATCTTTGGGTTTTTAATACTGGGGTGTACCTTTCATAAATAGAAAATCTTTATTATCTTTCTATGCTGTATACAAATTAGCACAAGCTCTGGGGCTTAAACAACAACTTTGTCCATCCCATGTTGTCCTTTGGTTACTGTTTCTCAAGCTGAGGGTTACAACCCCTTGCAGGTCAAAGAACCCTTTCACCAGGCTCACCTAAGACCATCATAAAACACAGATATTTATATTGTGATTCACAACAGTAGCAAAAAACAGTTATGAAGTAGCCATGAAATAATTTTATGGTTCGGTGTTACCATAACCTGAGGAACTGTATTAAAAGATCACAGCATTAGGAGGTTGAGAACTACTATTCTAGGTTATTGTTTTGAGTGCTACTTATTTTGGCTTCTATAGGGTTGCTACCAAACTGTCACTCAAGAGAGAGAGAGAGAGAGAGAGAGAGAGAGAGAGAGAGAGAGAGAGATTGATTCAACCTAACCTGGAGCTATAGTTTATAGGACTCAACTTAAAAATATCTGAAGAGTTAATTCTATGTTAAATAATTAGGCCATTAAATATAGATAAATATTCTTAAAATATCTGAAGAGAAAACTCTATGTAAAATAATCAGGCCACTAAATATGGGTGAATATTTGGCTGACAGTGAACACAAACTGGCATGTCAAATATTTTAGCCTAAGTATGTGAAAAAGTCCAAGAAAACAAAGTGTATATTACTGTATGAAAGCATAAAAGATTCTGATTGTGAGACTGATAAGTTACAGAAAATTACGAGACAAGTGATTTTTGAAATTGACAAAATGTTTATATCAGGAACACAAACATAGGTTAGTAAAGAGCAATAGATAATAACAAGTGCAAAAAAAGAGTGAAAACATCAGAGATTAAGAAATGTAGATGGCCAGTTATACATATAGAAGTGTTGAGTATTATAAATTAGAAATGAAGCAACAATAGCATACCCACTTATTTTATTAATAAGATCCAATACATTCTATATTAGAAAAGAGTTGGCAATTGGCCTCACTCTTGACGTTGATAAGTTGGCATGGTGGTCCTCAGAGTAGTATAGTAATCTATAAACTAAAGCTTAGAAATAAGTTTAATCTAATAATTCATCTTTTAGAAGATTATTGTAATGAAATAGCCATTAATGCAGAAAAGATACATACCCAGCAATTATATTTAAAGTACTGTTCAAAAGAAGAAAGTATTTGAAAGGAACCTGAGCACTTATCAGGAGGGAGCTGTTGAAAGAATTATGGAATATTACAATCATTAAAATATATTTACAATGAATATTTAATGATGTGGGGAGATACTGTGATGGGTTAAAAAATTCAGGAAGCAAAATTTCTTTCCTTGGGAAACTGATGCATCAAATAATTTATGATTGGTATGAAATACATGAAGGCGCTGGTGATTAGAATCAGGATTTGGAATTGTTACAATCATGTAGTGTTCTGAAACAAAGAGACAATTGCCTTATTTTGAAGCCTTTTAAAAAAATTTCAGATTATTATGCTTTTTGTGTGTATGGTAAAACAATAAGCCAATATTGGGAAATACCTCCGCCTCAAGTGGTCAAAGAAACATTCTGGTAGAAATAGAGAAAAGAGGCTGACATCACATAAAATAATTATCCCTCATCTTGACCTCATGACTTTCAGAGCTGAATGTTAAAAGAAGCAGCATACAAGCAGTAAGAGTTCTTTTTATAAAGTAAGCTAAGAAAGTGTTATTGCTTTGTTTGTTTATTCATACTGAGAACACACAACCCCTGAGAAGAATAAGAAAACACATGTATTAATTATATGGATGGCCATACTTGGCTTGGGTTAAAATCCTGTCTGAGAATCACAAACATTCAGATGCCTTACTTGAAGTGATTTACAGGCAGAGAAGAGGATGTATGTGCTGACTCTTTGCCAGAGGAGTATGTGATGAGTGTTAACTATTGCAAAAGAAATGGATAGAAACAATTTTTCTATGTTCCATATACTATGTGATTTATGGATGCATGCATAAATAACTTAAGACATTAAATGTGATAGGTATATATTTGCCCATCCAGTTTATATTGGTAGTATGTAAATATTTATCCTGATTAAAAATAACAGAAGCAGATTAGAAGTATTTGTTCAAAACTGGCTATCTCCTGTAACCAAGATTTCCAATGCAAAGGCAAGATTTCCAATGCAAAGGCAAGATTTCCAATGGAGGGGTTGAATCTGCAGAATCAACTAACCTGTGCCCATAGAGGCTCAAAGAGACTAAACTGCCAATCAGAGAGCAAGCATAGAACAGACCTAGGTAATATGTACATATATGTACAACTGCAGATATGTAAGAGTTGTGCAATTTGATCTTTATGTGGGACTTCTAAAATGGAAGCCAGGACTGTCTCTGACTACATTGCCTGCTTTTGAATCCCTTTCTTCTAACTGGGTTGCCTAGTTTAGCTTTAACAGACAATGCGCTCAATCTTATTGCAACTTGATATGCTAAGGTTGGTTGACATGGGGGGGGGGGCTCCTCTTTTCTGAGAAGAAGTTGAGGAAGGACAGATGAGGAGGGCAAGGTGAGAGGGAGGGTTAGAGAGGAGACAGGTGAAGCTGCTATTTGGAATGTAAATTAATTAATTAACTAAAAAGAAAAAGGAAAAAACGGTTCATTCCATTCTTGTAGAATTACTTGATGCAGCCATGTCTACTGCTTTGCAGTAGATAGATAGATAGATAGATAGATAGATAGATAGATAGACAGACAGACAGACAGATCTCAACTATTTCTTACTTAGGTGTAATGGAAGTGTGTGTGCGGCACACAAATTCAATGGAATCTAAAGTAAAGAAAAAAGTAGAGTTGGGGGACTAAATAGAGTGTGAAAATATTGGTGATTGACTTGATTTGCAGTTTTCCCCAATTATTTTATTTGTAGCCTGGAGTGGCATTTTTGTGCTTCACACTAAAATTAACCACTCAAACCTTTGTTTTTATGCTAATTTTCACAAAGAATTACACAAAGCAATCCAGAGTGTGGCTTAGCATGCATTCAGCACTTGGTCTGGAGACTAAAGTCAGCCCTTTGGATTTACCATGATGGTATTCATAGTCTCCCTGTCCAGGCCTGCTACCTTTTGAGCATCACACATTAGTTACACAGTGTCTACCCTCAGGTCCTAGCCAAACCTACATCCAAACTACTCATAAGAAGATAAGAGTTTTCGTGTTTTGAGTCTATAAAATTACTTCCAGGTTAATATATATTTTGCTGTGTGTTTTGGCTGGAGGGGAAGCCAGAGTCACTTGGCCACGCCCAACATTAATGGAGTGTGCAAGTACTGTTCTTTCCTCACCTTGGGGAGGTAGCTGGGTTTGCATCCCATGTGTTTTTGTTTGCAAAGTATTTCTTTCAGCTTTAGAGAAAAATTTTTGATTATCACTACTATGAAGCATAGTCAGACTGAAAATAAGGAAAGGTGAAGAAAAGGAAGACTCAGCAATTCCCGCCACATAACCTCACATAGCTAAGGTCCTGCCCTAATTTACAGTGGCTGCAGGTGGGATGGAGAGTCATGGTTTTTATATCTTTGAGTCTAATCTGTAGTGTCTAAAGTGAATACAATAATGAACAATGCTGAACTGTTCCCACAGCTCTCATCTTTTTGGTATTTTCTAGATTATTTTTCTATCCTTGAAAATTATTTACCTTGAAGAATGCTAAAATTGAATATTCCAGAAAAATGTGCCAGAACTAATCAGATAAAAAAACATATCACACCTTTTCTTTCCTTCCTTTTGTCTGCCCAAAGAGAGGGGAGCAGATATTGTTTGCATTCTAATAGCAGATTTTCTAGCCAAAAACCTGTGGTATTTCTTTGATGGAGAAATCATATGTATGATTGCTCTTAAAAGGAAGTAGTAATATTTCTATGTTATAGAATAATGAGCAAGTTTGTGATTGATGAATTCCCTAGGTAATGGGTGGAAAACATCCGTTAAGAAAGACAACAAATGCAGATGGTGGGCATGAGCATGTGGCTGTTCTTGGATATGTGGAAGTGTGAAATAACATGTATGTTACAAAGGGAGTTTGTGAGTGAGTGAGACAGAGAATGAGGGTGCACACAAGAGTGTGAGTAACTGTGCATGAGTATGAGAATTTGTGAGTGTGTCAGTAACAGTGAACATGATGTGAGAATGAGAGCATATACATGAGAATGCCAGTGTGTAAAAGTATGTATGAGATGAGAATGTGATTGTGCATTCGTGTGTGTGTGTGTGTGTGTGTGTGATGCATGTGTGGTTGTCCAGGAAGATCCAGCAATAAGCCGGGATTATTACTAGTCTCCTGGGTGGATATCGGTTTAAGTCCTAAATACTCTAGAAAGAATACATCTTTCTACATCCAAGAAAGTAGACAGTTGTCCCTGAATATTCAAAAGCCTGTGGGAGAGGAGGTGATGGGCCAGATGAAGGAGATTTTGAGAAGCTTCCTTCCTAAGTAACTAAAGGGTTTTACTGAGGATTTTGAAGAAGGCAAATTTTGAGTGTCCGTTTTGCAATGATTGACGCTGCTACACATTTTATATAAAAAAAATTACCTTACCTCTGATGGTATAGTAATGATTATGATTTATAATCTTCAAAGCAGTATCCATTCTTTTATCTTCTTCTCAGGGTATGGCCAACATGTGTGATGTCTGTCTGAGTCTCTCAGTGGGTAATCTGGAATATGTTTTGCTTCCACACCCCCTCTCTGCACCTTATGTTCAGAATCTGTCTGATGACAGGCTGATGAGGGAGGTTTCTTTTATGAGACTGATTAGAACAGTGAACAGTCAGAAAAAAGCATTTTTCTTGTAGAGCGTTCCCATATGATGGAGGCCCACAATGAACCAAGTTTCCTTTTTCTGTTTGTGCATGAGAAAAGAGAAACTTTTAGAGACACATGTGAAATATGGCAAATGGGTCTTAGAAAGTTTTATGTTTTCATATTAATTGGGAGCAACATTCTCATAGTATTAATGTTTGACCACTTTCCAGTTACGACATCACTCATAAAAATGAGATGTTTATTTATTTCTTAAATTTTGTGAAACGTTATAATTTGTCAGTATGTGAGAATGTGGTTTGTATATGTTACATAATTGGCATTGGGGAAAAAGTGGTGTTGATGTTCTCTCTCAAAGACAAATATTAAAATATAAATGTTCTGTGCAAGAACTTAGTAAATCTGAAAGTTTATTTTTCACATTCTACTTTGGTTATATGATGACTCCTTCAGAGCAAAATGCCACCCTTTTCTTCCCACTATTCTAAATTCAGTGTATACTATTAAACGTTAGTTTCTTTTTCCATTCCTATAAAATATTGGGCTCCACTTATAAGAGACAGGGCATATGTTTCCAAATTGCCATTATCAAAGAATGTTAGAGAAACACCACGGTGAATTACACTGGCTAATCTTGGATGTCTTTGATATTTTGTCTGAATAAGAATAACCTCTAATGGCCAGATCCTTTCAACACTCCATATCTCATACCCCAGTTGCTAAGCCTCACAACTTACTAGAAGTAGAGAGCGAATGGTTGTGGCATATTGTGTTACACATGCATGCCAGCTGGGTTACCTCTCTTGGGACACAGTGGAATCACTAGCAAGGGTGGGATCAAATTTGATTATTGTGATGTTAACAATGGCTACAAAATGTTAACTGCCTATTGTGTAGTCGGAATGACTCTCCTAGCACTTTCTACTTCAAACTACAACCATGCCTTTGCAAGGTAAATACCATGAAGGAAAATGTACAACTATTCTGTATGAAGACTTTGTGAGAAGATCATATTAAAGGTTTTATGGAAGAAAAAGCAGCTAAGTGAACACTCAAGATGTTTATCCACTAGGTGAATAGAGAAAAAAGATATATTCGGTACACAGTGATTTTATATATATATCACTTAAAAGGAAATGAATGATTCAGTCTATACAAAAATTACAGCATAGGTTAGATTCTCTGGAAAGTAGTAATTGATTTAGGTATGCAGTCAAGATCCAGACCATGTGGAGTCTGTCTCTGGCACATTTATGAGAAATAGTTATTCATGTTTGTCATTGCATACTTTCATACTTACTTTTTAAATTGTCAAACTGAAACAGTCTAGAATCATGTGAAAAGAGGGAACCTCACTTGATGAACTGCCTCAATCAGAGTCACCTGTGGCCATGTCCATGGAAGATTTTCTTGATTGATAATTCATGTGAGACAGTACAGTCCACTGTGGGTGGCAGCATTCCTAGGCACATGGGCCTGGACTGTATAAGCAGTCTGAGCATGAGCCAGTGAAAGAGCAGTGTTCCTCTGTGATTTTTGTCTTCAGGTTTCTGCTGTGAGTTCCTGTTTTGATTTCAACAATAGATTGTGACAGGAAAGTGTAAACTGAAATAAGCTTCCTCTCTTGAGTTGCTTTTAATCAGAGTATTTGAACACATAAACAGACAACAAAGTAGAACACACACACACACCAGAGAAGCTACAGTGACCTGACGCTTCCCTTGATTATCACAAAAATAAGAACTCATTCAAGGGCTTTGGGGTATGCAGTAAATTTAGAATTGTGTTTTCTGGTAAGGTTCTAGCATATCATTTAAACAAATTAACATTAGACTGTTAGGTACAGCCTTATAGAAATATCTCACAATACCTGCCAGTGTCGACTCTAGCCACGCAAAGGTTTATTCTTTCCTTTATCATTCTCCCCTGTCTTTCTCCTTATAAATTTTCATTTTTTTCACCTTACTTCTACTTAGTATACATTTACTACTGTTCACTCTAAATGTACATAAACTTATCAATATTTCCTTTTAGTTAGTCAGCATCGACATGGTCTCTCCTTTACTCTATATTATTTGACCACAAAATTATTTTATAATGGTGAGAAGTCTATCCCCAGGAATCATGTTGATGAAAAGAATTCAAGTAATTATTATTAATAATTAGATCATGTATTGGAAAATTTTCTATTTTTGATATTCCTTATTTAGAAAATACATATTTCTCAGATTTAATTGGTGAATATTCCATAAACACAGGCCAACCTGTATACTACATAATGTTTTTGTTGTGTTAGCACTAATTGATTTTGTATTTCGCAGTTATAGTTCGTTATGCACAAGTCAAGGAGACACATGATCTCTTTGTTTATGAAGATAGCTCATCATAACAGCTGATTTCCTAATTATGTATTTGCTATAGTCTTGGCCTTTGAAGTTTTCTCTTTGGTGTGTTAGTCAAGATGTTTTGCTTGTAGACTGTAAAATCCCGATTGGAACAGGATTTCAGGTAATGGATTTTAGCTTCCTCACTTACAGAATTGGAGGAGTACTAGTCTGACAGGCTATGCAGATTAAAATAATTTTTCTTTATCTATTAATTAATTTATTTACTTTACATCCCAGCCACAGTTTTCCTTCTCTCCTCTCCTCCTAGTCCTCCTCACAACCTCCCTTCCTTCAACATGTACTCTTTCTTCCTTTCTCTTCAGAAAAGGGAGTCCTCTCATGGATATCAACAAATCTTGGCATATCAAATTGCAGTAAGACTAGGAACATCTTTTATTGAAGCTAGACTAGGCAGCCCAATTAAGGAAAAGGGTTCAAAAGGCAGGCAGCAGGGTCAGAGAGAGTCCCTGCTCCCACGTTAAGAGTCCCCATATGAAGACCAAGCTACACAACAGTTCCATTTGTGCACAGGGCCTAGGTCAGTCTCTTGCATGCTCTCTGATTGGTGGCTCATTCTCTGTGAGCCTCTAGGAGCTCAGATTAGTTAACTATGTAGGTTTTCTTGTGGTATTCTTGACCCCTGTGGCTCCTACCATCCTTCCTCCACATTGTTTACAGGATTCCCCATCTGCCTAATCATTGGCTATGGGACTTTGTATCTGTTTTCATCAGTTGCTGGGTGAAGCCTCTCTAATGACAGTGATGCTAAGCTCCTGTCTGCATGTCTAGCAGAATATTGTTAACAGTGTTAAGGGTGGGCTCTCTCAACTTATAGTTAGGACAAATTGTAGGTCAAAGGTTTTGTGGCTTGGTTGGTCCCCCATCCCTCCATTGGTCATCTTGTCTGGTTACAGGAGATGGCTGTTTCAGGCTCCAAGTCTCCCACTGCTAGGAGTGTTATCTAGGGTCATCCTCATAAATTCCTGAGAGGTTTCCCTGTGGACATGTGCCAACTATGGTTACTCAACATCTTTTCAGTTTCTTTTGTTTGAAAGACTCTTACATTATGAACACGTGTCGTGCCAAAGTAGAAATTAGGTCTCTTCACAACTTTTTTTATTGCTGGGTTACACTACCAGAGATGGCTTACTTCCCCTGCAAATGAGTAGAATGATAAAACACCACGTGCTGAAGCAAGCTTTGTGTTATCACAGTGGCAGACAGATTGAGTTCTCATAGAGCTTTGCTTCCCTTTTGAAGTTTCTTTGTTGAAGAGGCATTGCTTCTGCCCAGCACTAGAAACCACAGTAGTTTTGCTAGATGAACTCTAACAGGATATAATTAAGTCTGATTCTTGGCTACATAACTTCCAATTTTACTGCCATTCCTTCCAATTTCATTTCAATTGACCTTGCTCCCCTGCCAGCTTACATTTCCCCGTGTAGTCCCAGTCATGCTTTCAAACTGAAAATCTGATAATACTACTTCCCTAATCAAATCTCATCCTGGCACTTCTCTGGTCCGAGTCAAGACGCCTAAGGAATGAGCTTCCTGTGGTTGCCATGACAAATCACCACGAGTCTAAATGGTCTTAAACAAATAGAATGTAATATCTCCAAATTCTGGGTGCTTTGTGTCTGAGCTAAGGTGTGAGCAGGGCCATGCTCTTTCTAAAATCTCTAGGGGACTATTCTTCCTCTCTTATTCTCTAGTTTTTGCTGCTGCTCACAGTCTTCAGTGTGTCTTAGCTTACAGCAGTGTAAATGTAGCCTCTGTGCCTCTTCCTTCACAGGGCCCTCATTCTGTCTTTGTGTATTTTTCTGTCTTCACATGGTGCCGTTTTCGTATAAGAAATCCAGTTATAGTGAATGAGGGCTGTTCCGACTCCACATGACCACATGACCTCAGTTTAAGTGCTGTACACCTTCAAGAGCTCATTCCCAAACAGAGCCACTTTAGCAAGTTTTACAGACAAACACCATCAACATATCTTTTGTGAGAACAAATTGCAGCTCCTAACAGTGCTCTGCAAGGTAATTCTTCATGTTGCTCTTGTATGATTTTCCATCTTCTCCTGTTTAACTTTGTTCTCTACGCTCTCTGTCAGTCACTCTTGACCCTTGCCTTCGGCTTGTTTTGTGCATTCCCTACGATTTCATAGTTCCTAACAAGCAGAATCTCACTATCTGAATAAGTACCCCGTGTTGACTCTTGTCCCCATGGTTACCAGTCTCATGCATCCTTTCTTTATCTCTCTCAACATGCCACCCTGGCTTAGGTTTCCTCTCTTGAACCCACAGAAAACTCTACTTCTTCCATATTACATATACTTCTCTTGACAGAGACACCTCATTTTTCAGTAGTATTTTTCCTATATTTGTTATAGACTACCATTACCACATTCTGTTAGTTATTATTATCTAGTGGTAAGAGTTAGGGTTTTGTTGGAAGAACCTGGATTTTTTTAAATCAGTAAATATTTTTTTTTTCACAAGTTTCTATTAGGAATCTTGCATTGCAGGTCAAAAAATGTTTCATATCACAGAAACTTTCCTACAACGTCTTATTTTCAGCAGTGCCTTAGATAACAGTCCAAAGGTCATCTACAGCTTCCATCAGTCCTCTGGCAAAACAATGAAAACACAACTCAACCAAAGTCATTTGCTCACGTCTCATTGATTTATTGCAGTTGTTTTATGCTGGTTGTTATAATAATGTTCTATTATTTTCTACATATTATAATAATTATTAATGTCTAGAAACAACAATTCTTCAAATACAAACTACAAACTCAGAGCTTTGTGCTACTTGTAGAGATTCTTTTGACTATTTAGTTGAAATTCTTAGCACTCAGGACCAAGATTGTTGATTCCCACTTCCTAGCCTATATCAACCTCTCTCTCAATTATTTACAGACTTTCCCAAGAAGAGAAAGACACACATGGCAGTTGATATACAATTATTAAATAGTCATCATTGGACATTTTTTGTTTTTATCAGTGTATATACATTTGATTTAAAATTTCAAAAGTACATGTGGAATTTATTAATTTAATACTCTTTTATTATATGATGACTCTTGCTCTTTAACCTTCCATTTTCTTAAGAGAAATGTATTTTAGTATTTTAATTGTTAACTCTTACTATTAGATTATATATTGAACAGGGAATCAAAAGGGAAAGAGACAATATAAGTTTATTTGAGAAAATATCATATTAGTTTTCTGGAAGCATTTGAATAATGTTATTTATAGTGCAGATAGAAACAGATAGATGATCTTTAATGGCATAATTTGTCATAAAAGTTGCTAAATGTTGAAATCCTACAAAACAGTTTTTCACGATAATGCTGACTACAACAGATATAATCCATCCAACTATAGGTTCAACCTGTATGTGTCTCAAGATATATCAACATCACTAGATATATGTAGAATTGAACGATGTACTGACATCACTAGCTATAACTAGAATTGCACTATGTACCGACTTCACTAGAGTTAACTAGAATTACATGAGTACAGAACATCACTCTTTACCACATTTTATTCAGTTGGTTAGTGAACCAACATAGTGACATAGTGTTATAGTGGACCATAAATATCCCATATAAGCTCATGTATTTGACTATGTGGGCTCTAGTTAATGGAAGTGATTGAAGAACTTACATAACCATGATAAGGTGGAGCTTTGCTGGAAGAAGGGACCTATTTTATAGACCTATTCAATGTCCTGTTTCCTCTTGGCTTCCTGATTTCATGTGCCAATTTGTTACCAGTTTGCATTCTTCTCTTACCACCATGCCTTCCCTGCTTGTTGCCATGTCTTAATACTACTAGTGCAATAATCCCTTAAAATTGTGAGCCAGGACAACTTCTTCCTCCAATAAATTTTTATTGTCAGTTATTTCATTGAGGTGTTAAGAAAAGTGAGTGATACAGAAATCAGTACTGAAAAATGGGGTTATGGTAGTAGACCTGATCATATGGTTTTATGTCATTGGAACTGATTTTTGAAAGTTGTGTACAGGGGTTTGGAACTATGGGATAGAACTGACTTATAATGTCTGGAGCAGAGCTTAGTGGAAAATTCTGGTTGGAAATTGGAAGACAAGAATGCTGAGAGAAACAGACAGTGGCAGTCTAGCAATAAGGTTTCAGAGTAGAGACAAGGACTCTATTGGGACCTTGGCTAGAGATATTATAAGAAACAATCTGGCTGCACTCTTTGTCCATCTTGAGAATTTGAGTAAGACTGACTTCAACAGCAGTGGACAGATTTGTTTAGAGGAAGGAATTCCAGAACAGCACAGCATCCAGTAATGGCATGACTACAATTTAATGCTCTAATCCAGTTCTAGAATAGTTGGCTCCCCTAATCAAAACCCACCACCTAGGAGAGCAACTTTGCAAATTTATCTACCAAGGCATACAGATACACATCAAATGTAGCTTAAGGAATGCGGGCTCCATCTGAGGTGACAGAAAATGTGGCAGTCTTGACCATGGTGTACTTATTATGTTGCAAGTATAAAAGATGTAGGAGTCTATGTGGTGTTGCAGCACAGTTCAAGAGAATTGCTCAGGCTAGGAGATGTAGGAAAGGGTTGGTGCACTTGAAAGGAAGTCTTTTAGAGGGAATGTTATGAAACTGTGAAGATGAAGTCTAAGTTGTAATGTGGTCCATGGAATGCTAGAAATTCCAGGGCCATAGTTCATCTCGTGAAGAATGAAGACATGGTGTTGAGTCTGTTTAAGAGAAACTATATATCCTTCAAGCTTCAAAGCTGAAGGAGTAGGGCAACCCAGTGTCTTTATAATTCTGTCACAATTCCCAGATGCTGGACAAAAAGTTTCCAAACTTGTCAAATCCTACTTCTACCCCTGCACTGCCAGTTTTGCTAAATCTGATCTTTCCTAGATATGTCCCTATTGATTACTTTTGGTCGTGAAGAGTTTATTCAGTGTGATTCCATATTGGAAGTATATAACTTAAAAAAAAATTACAGTCAGTCACAGTGAAGAGGTTTGCCCTGAGTCTCAGAAGAGACTCTACACTTTGGGCTTTTAAACAGTGTTGGCACTGTTCAAAACTATAAAAATGTGTGAAGTTGAACTGAATTTAGTTTTCACTGAAGTATGGCTAGAAGACTGTAAGAGACAGGGGTAAAAATGTAGTTTGAGTGTGAAATATTTCCCAAAGGCTCATGTGTTTGGACACTTGGTACCCTGCTGGCAGTGCTGTTTGGGATGATATTTGGTCCATTCTCTGCTCTCTGACTACAAATGTTATGAGATCAGTTGGACTTCTGGTCTTGCCACCTTGCCTTTTCCACCTGCTCCCATGGATCCTTATACCCAATTACGAAATAATCTCCTTACACTGTGAGCCAGTATAACCTTTTCCACCTTCAAACTGCTTTTTGTCAGGCATCTTGTTCCAGCAACAATTAAATTAACTATTTCATGTTGTGATAAATATAAATTGTTATCTATCTATCTATCTCTATCTATCTATCTATCTATCTATCTATCTATCTATCTATCTATCTCTATCTATCTATCTATCTATCTATCTATCTATCTATCTATATATATATCTTCCTGTTCCTTCTTAGGGGCTTCATGAATCTGCAGAGTATGGCAAATAATTCAGAGAGGCATAGTTTGAGTGGTAAAATTATATATTGGATAAAGAACATATGAGATATAAATGCAACTTCATCTTATTCAGTCTTCAAAAGGGAAGATGTATAGCTATTTGCCATCTCGTGGATTAACCCAGAGCACATTATATTATCTGAAATAAACCAGTCACAGGATGACAAATACTATAGATGATTCCTTTATGTGAGGTTTCTAAAATAGTCCAAGTCATAAAATCACATAGTGGAATGAAGTAAAGAATGCCAGCAGCTAGAGGGAGGAGAGAGTGGGAAATTATTCCTCTTGTTATAGAAAATGAGGAAATTCTAGACATCTGAGATACAAAATAGCCACACAGCACTTACAGTTAACAGTACAGGACTGTGTGGTTTTAGGAAAGGTTGCAGATAGACTTCACATGGCATTTTTATAAAAAAAAAAATAGTAGTAAACTTTGAGGTAATAAATTCTGTGCAACCATGGCTTGATGATGATATCATAGGCTATATAATTATATCCAGACACATAATGATATAGATTAAATGCATGCAGCTTTGGTATACAAATGACACTTTAACAAAACTTAAAACATTTATATGTTAAACACTGCTGCAGATAGCTCAAGCTTATTGTTGAAATCCCATTATTTATTTGAGTAAGAAATTATGTCATGGCTATAGAAAGGACTGGATTTACAAACCTCTTTAAACTATTTTTATGTGTTCTGCATGGTAATCACTTGCATTTTATGTATTCAAATATATTACTCTGACACCAGAATGACAAAGGGATCCATAGCACAAATCTTTTAAAACTTTTACCCTCAACACTATAAGCTGTAGCTTTTGACTCTTACATCTTATTTGAGATGTATATTTACCTGGTGCTTTGAAGACTTTCATCTTATATATCCAAGGGATTTGGTAACATGAGCCATGTGTCTATTTATGTCTGTATGACCTAGCACTCAATCTTACATATGCTTTATAACCACCAGAGCTACTACCTCTTCCAAACTCATTTGGCTTTAGTTGCCTACGTTCTTACCCATCTTTTCTTATGTTAACTTATTGAATGAGTGTTTTTATTTGTAGGTAGCATGAAGCCCTGACTTTTAAGCTATTACTTTGGTAGGAAGTCATTTTGCAACCTGTGCCTCAGTTCTCACATAGGCATGATTGTCTTCTTTCATTTGGTGGTAAAGATTAGATGACTAACGGTTGTGAAACCCTTAGGTGAGTGTTCTTAAAGAAAACACAATATTTGCTGCCAGACAACTCTGTCTGTGGGTTTTGTAATGGTGCAATAGAAAACTATAATTTTAGAAGACAAGGCTGTTAAAAAAAGAAGGTTGGTGCAATATGTTATCCACAATCACTTTTGGTTTACTTTGTCTTCTAGTTGCTGCTAAGGCAACTAAGAAATCTTGGGTATCTCATTGATACATGCAGACCAAGCAGACAATACTTGGTCAGTGTTAAAAAAAACTCCTGTATCTCTTATTTAACCTTGCCTATTGGTGCAGAGGTTTTGGAAATCCTATATTTTCAACTTCAGAGCTATGAGCCCAGTCTTGAAGTTTCTAAAGAAAAGAGGCTAACGATTTTAAAAATGATTTCCATTTTTTTCACAGTTATTAGGCATGACAGCTATTTTTTCAAGCTTTCTGCTTCTAGATTTGAAATTTGCCTTCAACAATCCCCCAGTGTCTGTTAGCCTTGTCTTCAGAAAGCATACAGAAAATCTTATCTAATAGTATAATTTTCTTTGAGAAATCCAGATGGCTTAGAAGAAACACACACACACACACACACACACACACACACACACACACACACACACACACATCAATGTTTACTCTATCACTAGAATTTCCTGACAGTGGTTGTAGAAATTAGCTTATTTGTATTTGGCTATTTTGTAAGTTCAACAGTCACAATAGTAACAGCAGAGTGTTGGTCTCCAAAATGTACATCACTGAGAAAATTTCCAGTAGTTAGTGCTCTGTCCTCAATAGCTAGAATCTATGGATGTGAGAACCAAAGGACAGAAATAGAACTGGACTGTCTCACCAGAGTCTCAAGGGATCATCTCAGTTTGGATCCTGCCCTACAACTAAAGTGTCTTCTCTAAAAGAGTGCCCTTCTTCTAAAGTGAAGCCCATCCATTAGGAAACAGAAAAGTGATTGATTGTTTGATAAATTCTAGGCGGAGGATTAAAACTTGGTTTCTTGAGATTTGACATGGAGGTTAGAAGAGCTGGAAAAGAAATAAGCTGCAGATACTGAAACATGTATTCTTTCCTGCTATGAACCAACGGGACTGCCTCTGTAACACAGAGATGAGGAGGGAGATATATGTGTTCTAGTTGGGATGGACTTGGTTTCTCATTGGTTCTTTCATGGCCAGCGGTGTTGTCAAACAGGTAAGAATCACGTTTGGCAAACACAACTGAAGACCTACCTCTCCATACAAGCTTGTGTTTAAAAACTGTGGTTCCTAAGTACATTAAATTTTAAAATAAAAGTAGGAGTTGAATAAAGGCAAAGACAAAATAAATCAGGACACCAAGGCCCAATACTTCTTGATTCTGATGCTAATTTGGTGGCAAACCACTCAGACACCGCATGTCCTTATCATATTTGCAGAATGAATGAAGATTTCCTGTTAGGAGAGAGTTTGTAGATCAATGCTGTTGTTCTGTTCTGAAGTGACTTGTTTCAGAGTGGGCTCCGAACAAGTTTTTCTTAGTACCTGATTGTTCATTCATTAACTGTTTTGTTTATGTTCACACAAAGTGAGGTAAAAGTAAAGATGAAAATAAAAGTTGGACAGTTGCCTATAGTTTAAATTCATGTTGAAAAACATATAGTCACCCCAAACTAGCTTACTTTGTTTCTCCACAAACTCTTAATTTAAATGATAACTTTGCTGTATTGAATAATTCTACTAATTGATCAGCCTATTTAGATTTATAGTCTTTAATTTATTTGAAAATTAAATTGTACATATTGCTTCATCTACTGTTTTTTTTTTTATAAATTTTCAATTTATTGTATGGTGAAATGCAGGGTGTTTATGTAAAATGACATGGGTATGGTTTATTATTCATCTCTTGAGCAGGGTAAAGAAGGTGGACAGAAATTTAAGTTCACCTGTTTTCTGAGAGCAGGCTATTTTCATTATGTCTTAATTTTTTTGTCCTTAAAGGGGGAATGAAAATGATAAGAAGAACAAAGATCTAACACTGGAAAAGAAACTGTGCCTTTTTGTTTTGCGTTTCTGGTCTGTGAAACATGGATAACAGTGTCTCCTTTGTGGAGTTATAAAGACTAAATTAATTAAAGAACAAAATAGACAAAGCCCTCAGGACTCTGTCTGCCAACAGGCACAGTGTTCACTATGCTCCAAGCACTGTGCCAGCTACTTAGTCTACATATTATTTCATTTATTTTTCATCAAATTCTATGCACTATTATTGCTATTTACTTTATAAGCATCTCTGAGTCCTAAAGAGATTAACCCATTTGCTTAAAGTGACAGACAGTAAGTGGTAAAAATCAAGTTTTCAGATCAGACATTCTGGCACGATTCCATTACATCATTTCACTAAGGAACACCCGCCTAACAGTCTGCAAGCATCCAAGAATCTCACAAGCTAATTAGCACAATAATGTTTGATGTATTGCAAACTGCTATACAAATATTAAATACTAAATGTCATGCACTGGAGAGGGAATATACTTCAAATTCCCGAGGTCCCCTGTCAGCACTGTCAGTGCCAAGCCCTGCTTCAGGAAGGTGACATCACACTAATTGAAACTTAGCTTTATACTTATTTGAAACATTTTCTTAATTTTGTTTTTTGCATAATCTGGTGGCTTTTGTAATTTTAGGAGTGTGCACAGGTCCCTGCCAAACAGATTGGCATACTGGTTAAGATCTTAGGCTGTGATAGGAAGGGAAACTGAGAACATTCAGTGTTATAGACAAGGATAATAGGAAGAAGTACAGGAAGCCTGGGAATGTTTGTGGGCTCTTTCCTGATGAAGTGGATGTGAAGGCCACAGAAATAAGAAACATACAGTGCTGGACAGCTGAGTTCATTTACATTTTTTTGTGCATGTTAAGTACTATGAAGATACTTAGTTACAGACTTATAAAATATTCCTATGTGCTGAAGGCATAGGATTCTGAATGTCTGCTTGTTACAATTTTACCTCCAGCCACACACATGAAAATTCAACACAAACTCCTGAGTCTGAGCATAGTCACATGTACGGAGGGTGGTACCTGTGGAATCTATCTTACAGAGGTGCTGCATAGTCAACAAATATAGGGAAATCAATTGACACATTATCTAGAGATTATGCTTAATGGAAAATCACAATGATTTATATTACTTCAGCAACTTTTCCTCTTGCTGAGCCAATTTCCCACCCTTTCTGGAAGTCACCGAAAATATCTTAGGTATGCTTAGAAGATATCTTCTTAGTCTGATATCATGATCTTCCATCTACTCCTTTTCTGATGTCAAACCTGATTGCAGAACCTTCCATGCCTATTTGACTGTATTAGTATCCTCTTCACTGCCACCTTTTCAGTGTTGGTTATGAAGTCTGTCTCAATCCCATGATGCCATGTGAGTTTTTGTAGCATTTGCAGTATTAATGAGATATCACCTTCCTCTCTTAGGACTGTGCTTGACCCTCACTGCAAGCTGGCAGCCTTATTTATCACCATTAAAAAAGTAATCACAGATATTTCAGATTAAATAGCTCACTACTTTTCTCTTTGGGCTGCAAGGATTGGTCTATGGCAGCTTTCCAGTGAGAAAAAAAAAATAGAGTAAAAGGGTGGCTTTCCCTACCCTCAATATCTTTACTTTATCTTTCCTTAACATGTTTTGTATAATACCTGACCACGTTTCTTATGAAAGACAAACCTTTAATGTCTCTCTTGCTCTCACTTTCAGATGTTTTTCAGTGTCATTCATCAGCAGAGCTCTGTATGAAATAAAAGGGGAATATTCACACATACATTACACAATTCTATTAGTAACTAAAGTAAATATCGACTTAAAAGACTTGACATTTGCATCCATTTGAGTATTTAAATATTTTATCCCGTTTTAGGTATTTAAGGGGTCACTGTTTTAATAACCTGGACTGATAGTAATTGTTATAGCTTTTCTGCAATATAAAGTTGTACAGTCTTCTGTACATAAAAGATAAATCACTGGGCTCGCTCTCCTTCAAGTCATAGCATGGCTTCCTGTTCTTTTGCAAATGATCAAATAATCAATGATTATTGGTGATCTGTGTAGGAAAGTGTTAGTGAATCTTCAGCATTTGTTGAAAAATAACACCAACTGATGACTTTCTTGGATGCTGCAGAGTTTTAGATTTAAAGAGAGAATATTGCTATGTCCCACGTTTTATTAAATTGGTATCAATGGAATCAATTTCAATCTATAAAGGATGTAGTGGATTAAGTTATACAGAGACTAGTAAAGATGGAGACACCAAGCTATGAGTGACTTAACATAAACAGACAGATGCTTCTGACTTTGTAGTCTTGTCCTCACAGCAGAGCTGACACATGTTAATTTTGGGAAGCTGTGCCAAAATACTGGCCTTTTTTCTTGCAGTAGCTTTTTCTTGCAGTAATATTAACAAATATTAATTTGGAGACACTGGCAGTAGAAACCATGGGCTCCGGAAAGCTAAGCAAGAGTTCTATCCCTGAACTACATCCCAAGTCTTATTACCCCACCTTTATATTGGGTAATATACAAAATAATGATTTTAATTATTATTTTTTCATACATGTACCTTCCTTATCACTGTCTAATGTTTTACCTCTTCCTTTACTCAAATAGTTTCTCTTCTGCTTTATGCCAGCATAGCTAAATATGGATTCCTATACAAGAGAATGCAAGATAATATTGCATTTCTGCCCATCACCTTCTCTTGTTCTTGCTTCTACTTTTTTCTGGTTTTTCAAGACAAGGTTTCTCTGTGTAGCCCTGGCTGTCTTAGAACTCACTCTGTAGACCAGGCTGGCTTCAAACTCAAAAATCTGCCTGCCTCTGCCTCCCAAGTGCTGGGATTAAAGGCGTGCGCCACCACTGCCCGGCTTGGTTCTACTTCTTTTTCCATCCTTTCCTTTCCCCTAACATAGTTCACTCTTCTGTCGTGTTCTGTATGTATAGTAATCTTCCTTAATGAACTATGAATGCATTTTAGACTATATTTATGCAGCAAATGACATAAAAAGTCATCTAAATTAGATTATATGACTCATATTTACCTAAGAATTTACCTCAGATTAAATTATACATGCGAAACTATATTATTGTTGCATTGTGCCTATATAAGGAGTGGTTTACATTGTATAAGCTTAAGTCTCTTAACCCCAAGATATTTAAATTTATGTTCAAAAGCTAAAACGTTTTATTCCAGTAAGCAGTGAATCTTCTAAAATGGGGATTTAGTGTTATGTCCCACAACAAGAAGACTCATAGAGTGGCACTTTCTTATTATTTTTATGATAAATAAAATAATCCTTTCATATTCAGCTTTTGGCTTAGTCACCTTTTATATAGATTTCTAGTTCCAGCTTACCTAATGGTTTCTGCAGACTGCTTTTTCTGACCCATTAATGTGTAACAGGCATACTACTCTCCAGCACTGATTTATATATATATATATATATATATATATATATATATATATATATATATATAATTTCTCTATATAAATCTCAAGCTTACAAATTTCTGTGAGTACTGTTTGGAACATCCCCACCACAGGTAACAATTTAAACTTGAGATAAGATACAAGAAAATAATGAGATGAAGATATCGGAGAGCAAGGAAAAGACAGGTGAATCCCAGAGGAAACATCATCATTTGTAAGAAAGGATGAGAACAGGATTTTTTTTTTATCTTCATGACTTTTATCCCGAGGCAGGCTAAAGCCAGCAATGTACAGTGTGGTCAAAACAACAGAATGTCTGTCGTCTTGTCTTTCTGGTCTGGTGAACAGAGAATAATACACTTGGAGGAGACCAGCCATGAAAAAGTTTGGGCACTCTAGGGATGGAGAGAAGCAGAGTGGGAAGCAGAAATTATATGTAAAAACACGGATTCAGTCTGTGGCTGGTCCCTCATCCATCAGATGTAGAAAGATCCAAACCTTTACTTCAAAAGAAATGAGCTGCTATTCAAGAAGCAAAATTTATGTACTGGATGCAAACAGTTCAATTTCTGTTTTTTAAATATACTCTTTGGAGGTATGTGGCAACATCAAGAAATTCTTCAAGATAATTTTTACAATGACTGGGATATAGTACAAAATTACAGATTCTTTGGAGACTCAGTATGAAAAGAAAAAAGCATTCTATTGCGTTAGATAAAGTCGGATGATGCAGACTTTAAAACATCTGCTAGGATTATACTCACAAATTCAAAGACCCTGAAAGAGTAAGACATCTGGGAAACTAAGTAAAAATAAATGACAACTTTATAACTGAAGTCAATAATTGGAGTTAATTAATTAATTTATTATAAATGGAGTCAATAGTTCATTAATGTCTTGGAAGACAAGTAACAGAATATTAGTACTTTATAAAAGAAGAAAGCTATAAGGAGTCATCGTCTGGGAAAACCCAACAAAACCCAACATATTGTATGTCCAGGGCTTGAGGACACAAGACACCAGAAAATAATTAACTTTCATATACAACACATCAAAGAGAATCTATGAAAAAAAAGAATAAGAACAGCGAAATCTTATTTGTGATGCAAGAGAGATTATTGTGGTCAGGAAATGGGAATGGAAAGCTTATCGTCATGATACAAGTTTGAGTTAACTACTAAATAGGTATTTGGTAAGGCAGTAGGTTTACACTTAAAAGTACTTCATTGCATTTAAATTTGAATTTTATATGAAAAGAATACAAATCCTAAGTTGCTATTCTAGCATCAGCTTCCTTCTCCTGACCACAATGTATGATTTCAGAAGAAGACGCTCAATAAATTCTTCTTTAGTTATATTCTGTATATTTTTGGCTCTATTGATTTAGTGCAAATGAATAGACAATGGCAAAATGGCTTAAAAATACATAGAAGGAGGAAATGGAGAATGCCCCGAGTGCCATGGGCTAATGAAATTTAGGTATTATATATAAATTATATTATACAAGAAATGGACAGACTTTGCATTTTGGAACTTAGGTTGCTCTATATCAGGTATATATTGTAAATCAAGAACTTAAAATGCATGGTCTCAAAGAATGTATAAGAGCCATTAACTATAAGAATATTATAAGGTAAGTAATATTCTCCCCTTCCACTTTAAAACAGAAACTGAACAATGCAAACAATAAAATCACACCACCAGTCAGGTTATCATTATGAAACAGTTCTTCAAACACATGAAGTACCTATAAATAGAGATGAAATATCATTTGGTAACTTCAGAGAATATTAAAACCCCTCAGCTCTGGAAGAGCTGAAAGGAAGAAAACAGTGTAATCAGTTCCAGATGAAATTGGGAACCCTAGAAAATGGGTAAGTTAGTAAGGCCTCTAGAGTAGGGGCTAGCAAGTACTGTATTGCCGGCAACAGAAGTAGTTTTCATTGTATGAATCACCGGATACCAGTACTCAGCCAGGAGAGAGTTATTGGGCTGGTCTTGCAGAATGTAGACCAAGTCAGAGAAGCATGAAAGTAGAATGGTCTTTGGGTGGAAAGAAACTAGAAATTAAACAAATATTGATGACCACACTACGTCCTGGGAACCGTAGGTTTATGTTCCTTTTTCCCATATCACACCGGCTCTGCTTTAAGACACCAGAATTTTAATGGCAACCACAAATTCCCTTATGGTTTTCTACTTGAAGAAGTAACCACTTTCAGCTCCTCTTTAGTGGTTGGAGGTTATCATGTTGCTTCTGAGCTAAGATGGGGAGAGAAGATGGGAATGAAACACCACCACTTAGTTTTGTTCTTGGATCGTTAGCTCAGACCCCTGCAACCATCTTTCACATCAACACATACTTGTCCCTGGGTTAGTGAACTCTCAGGATTTTCATATGAATGCAGCTGAGTTACTAATTAAATACCATAAGGCTTCACTGATGGAGGGTTACACTTTAATGTGACATTTTAGAGGATAGAAGAGACAGGAACTAAGATAATTGTTCTCTAGCTAGTTAAATGTAAAACAGCCAAGGAAAGAACTATGGTGCAGTGTCTGACTTCAATTATTTCCAGCCCAGCAGGTCTTTTAGGATGTCCTTTAGAACTGCCAGCACTATCCAATTGCTTAGGAAGCATTAGACATATTTTTTTCCTTCATAAAATGTAGTTGAGATAGAACAAATGGAATACTTCTTTCTAAGAGTTAATTAAAGAAATTAATGAGTTTCGCGGAGTCTCTGTCTGTTATATAAAAAGGAAAAACAGAAATGAGAGTACTGGGTACCTCCAGTGATGGCTGGAAGATTTAATGGGAGCGAGGGACACCACTACACTTACAACTGCCTGTAAAATAACAAGCACTTAGTAAGTGCTAGCCACCACTGTCATAATTATCATGTCCCCCCCCCCCTTTGGCCTTATTTTAATGATACTGTCAATATTTTGTAATGTCCTTATTTGAATGAAGGCTGGGTTATCAACAGAAGTCTGGAGAAACAAAAATCCTTATTAATTGTAGAAAAAGGTTAATCTGTTTGTTCCCACCAGTAGCCATAAACATCATCACAAATTGAATGGGATTAAAGCCACAGGAATTAATTTTCTCATTGTTTTGGAAACCAAGGTACAAAATCATGGTGTTGGTAGAGATAGTTCTTTCCTCTGAAGAAGAATCTACATCTCTCCCTCCCTTTAGTGGTTTCTGGAAATCTCTGGTTCTTCTTGGTTATAGGGTATATGGACTCAAAGAAACATTTTTCTCTTCTGTTTTTTTCTTATGCATCTCATAAGGGCATATGTTGTTGATGTAAAGATATAGCTGGTCAATACAAAATTATATAAAAACCTGTTAATTACATCTGCAAAGACTGTTCAATGAAAGGTCAAACACATGGATTCTGGACATGAACTTCTCTTTGGAGAACATCAATTCAAATTATGCACCTGAGCCAAACAATTCCCATCAATGGGCATAAATCAAGTCACTCTTAAAAGAAGCTAATGTTGAAAAATGTCCTATAATAATATAATATAATATAATATAATATAATATAATATAACTAAAACAATTCTAGAAATAAGGAGAAATAATCAGCATGTATTTTAAAATTATAGAATCAATTGTGAAATCTTGGAGCATTTCCCATTACTTTTGCCATAGCATGCAAAAGATATTCTTACTATAACCTAAAATATTAATGTAACATATCTATCAAAGACATCTTTGTTTTCATGTCTTATTTGGGAAGCCAATTTTAGCCTCATTTAGGATTGAGGTGTGTGAGAAAGCAAAATAATTCTATAATAAATAAATAAATAAATAAATAAATAAATAAATAAATAATAAACATACTGGGGAACAAGAAGCTAATGTTGAGAGAGAACAGGATGTTCTGAAATTTGCAGGATCCCGGCTTCATTCTCTCAAGTGCTGGGTTTAGAGTCCTGTACCTCTAGCGCATCAAGTAGGACATTTATTTGGCTATACTGGAGATAATATTCAAGGCCTTGGATATGCTAAGAATATTCTCTGCCACTGAGTTATGGCACAGTCTGTGTCAAGAACATGTTATAGAAAGCATGCATAAATCAAGACAGCAGGGAGATAAGCCAAGCTAAATAATTAGTCAACAGAGAATGAAAGAAGAGAGAGATAGATAGGCAGAGATAGATATACACACACACATACAGAGAGAGAGAGAGAGAGAGAGAGAGAGAGAGAGAGAGAGAGAGAGAGAGAGAGAGAGAGAGAAAGGAGGGAGGGAGGGAGGGAGGGAAAGAGAGAGAGAGAGAGAGAGAGAGAGAGAGAGAGAGAGAGAGAGAGAGAGAGAGAGAGAAACACTAAGGCAATAACCAGGAGTTTGATCTCACTGAACCTTAAGACAATACTGCCCATTATTTTCTTATTTCCGTGAGACAGATAAAACATGTATGAATATATGTTTATTATGTGTATTGATGTGCTCGTGAGTGTACTTTGCCCAGTCTTGTTTAACACGGATTTCTGTTATAAATGCTTGAAAGAATAGTGAATCATAAAACTATGAATGTTAGTAGATTGTAATTCCTTCTGCCATCAGACTTTCATAGGACATGGAAGAGGATACTTAAAAAAAGACTCCCCGATTTCTAGTTCCTTCATTAAAATTGACTTTGGAGAAGACTTCCGGTCCCATCACATCATACTGACACTGTCCGCTTACCTGTGTCCTCTCCGGAGTGCTTAAAACCTTGTGAGATATTGTATGGTATCATTTTTGACTATAATTTAATTTGTAGGATCCCAAAGTACCCTATGAGATATATTATCTTCATTTATAGGTAAGAAAAGGAAGCTCAAAAGTTGATCTTGCCAAATGCTTTATAGTTAGCAGGCACTTGTGTTAGGCAGTGAATGTCTTCCTCATTGTAGCATCCCAGGGGAGTATCAGAAGCTTGGCACATAGAAAAAAAAGACCTCAAAGTGTATTCATTAATTACCATCATTAGCATCGGTTGGGCAGTGGGGGGAATGTCCCGTTAGGAACATAAATCGTGAAACTCTATTGCAAACAGTGAATCAGACTCTGAAAGTAGAACTCTGCTCACTCAGTAAGTCTGATTTAGTAAAATTTGAGGAAGACTGAGTTGAAAACCAATGAAGATACTGAACACAGGCGGGAGCAATGTGTGTGTGTGTGTGTGTGTGTGTGTGTGTGTGTGTGTGTGTGTGTGTGTGATATGATGTGATATTTAACACTAAAGTAGCAGAGACTATTTAATTTTTTTTCACCTTTGTGTGAGCTCAGCTGCTGCTAAGTTGTTCTTTTTGGTACACGAAATTTGGGACCTACTTGTAGTACACATAATATAAGCTCAGACACAAAGAAAACAGTAACTTTGTATCTTTCATAGCATATAGAACTTCCATTGCATCTTGCATTCATGGTCTGGAGTGTTGTTACTAGTGTCTCTCAGCATGCCCTTAAAGTACCAACTTGCCAGAAAAAAAAAAAAAAAAATCATCTTTTCACACTGTTTAGCCCATTGCTTACCTAATGGCACATATAATGTGGTGAAATTGCCACCTGGTGGTTGGGATGTGGGACCGTTCCCAGGAGCATAATTACACAGGCTGTTATTTAATATTTTAACTGTACCTACTCCAAAGGCATGCTTGTCAAGTTAGTTAATGTTATGACAAGCTATTGATTGGAACTGAGATTTTTGACACTTTAAAAATGCCAGAAAAGTGAGTTACTAGATTTTGGAGGAAAAGGCAGCCACTTGACTTTAGAGAAGTACTTATTTTAGATCCAGGCACGTAACAGAATAAAATGTTATTGAAGGGTGAAAAACGAGCTCAAAATTTCAAACATTTGATACATTTATATTGAAAATGATGTAAATTGATGTTATACTTTACAGATATGATATTCCATGTGGTGGAAAATATAAGTATAAAGCTAAATATCTCATTTAAAAAAAATTAAAAATACATATTCATAGGAAATATCAGGATGATTTTAGTCTTTTATATACAATAATTCTCTATGGAGAATTAAAATAATATATTAATCAGGAAAGAATAGGTCTTGGATCAAAAATAATATAGGTGCCATTGACTTTAACAAAACCAATAACGAGGGTGAATCTCTGTTTCACTCTAAATGTCCAGTGAATTTGGTATATAGTATTCCATATAGCAGCTGTTCCATGGAACTCACGCAAATCAAAAACAATTGGACGTGAGAGAAGGAAGGCTCTGGCATGTCCTCGAAGTGTGCTCCACCTCTGAAACCCCTCCAGCTTCAGATTTCCACTCATTCTCTTGGCCCTCTGGTTCTGTCTTCTGTCTCTCCCCACACCTGATCCCTAACCCACCCCATTTTCTCTCCCAGTCCCCTCTCTCACCCATCTGCCTCTTATGACTATTTTATTTCACTAAGTGAGATCCAACCATTGTTGCTTGTGCCTTCTTTTTTTGTTTAGTTTCTTCAGATATGCAGATTGTAGTGCAGGTATTTGTACTTTACTGTCAATATCTACTTATAATTGAGTGTATCATGAATGTCCTTTTGGGTCTGCGTGGCCTCACTCAGCATGACACTAAGTTCCATCTCTTTGCCTGTGAAATTCATGGTATCTTTGTTTTTTTAATGGCTGAATAGTATTCCACCTTGTAGATGTACCACAGTTTCTTTATTCATTCTTCAGCTGAGAGACATCTAGATTCTTTCCAATTTTGGGCTATTACAAATAAAGCTGCTATGAAGACATTTGAGCAAGACTCCCAGTGGTATAGTGGGGGATCTTCTGGCTCTATGCCTAGGAGTAGAATAGCTTGGTCTTGAGTTAGAACTATTCTCAGTTTTATGAGAAACTAACAAGTTGATTTGCAAAGTTGTATATAAGTTTGCACTCCCACCAGCAATTGAGGAGTTTCCCCCTTGCTCACATCCTTGCCATCATGTGCAAACTCTTGAGTTTTTGATCTTAGTGATCAGAATTGTTTTGATTTGCATTTCTCTGATGACTAAGAACACTGAATATTTCTTTGAGTTCTTCTCAGCCATTTGAGAGTCCTCTGTTGAGAATCCCCCTTTTTTTTTGGTATTTATTTTTTATTTTATTGGATATTCTCTTTATTTACATTTCAAATGCTATCCGCTTTCCCTGCCCCCCCCCCCGAGAAACCCCCATCCCATCCCTTTTACTCTTCTATGAGGGTGTTCCCCCACCCTCCCACTACCACCTCCCCACCCTGGAAGTCCCCTACACTGGGGCATCGAGCCTTCACAGGACCAAGGGACTCTCTTCCCATTGATGCCTGACAAGGGCATTCTAGGTTACATATGCAGCTGGAGCCATGAATACCTCCATGTGTACTCCTTGGTTGGTGGTTTAGTCCCTGGAAGCCCTGGGGGGTCTGGTTGGTTTATAATATTGTTCTTCCTATGGAGTTGCAAACCCTTTCAGCTCCTTCAGTCTTTTCTCTAACTCCTCCATTGGGGACCACATTGGGGACCCCTGCGATCAGTTAAATGGCTGGCTGTGCACATCCCCTCTGTATTTGTCAGGACCTGGCCGAGCCTCTCAGAAGACAGCTATATCAGGCTCCTGTCAGCAGGCACTTCCTGTCATCCACAAAAGTGTTTGGGTTTGGTGATGGTATATGGGATGGATCCCCAGGTGAAGCAGTCTTTGGATGGTCTTTCCTTCAGTCTCTGCTCCACACTTTGTCTATGTATTTGATCCTGTGAGTATTTTGTTCCCCTTTCTAAGAGGGACTGAAGCACGCACAGTTTGGTCTTCCTTCTTGAGCTTCGCGTGATCTATGGATTGTATCTTGGGTATTCTGAGCATTTGGGCTAATATCCACTTATCAGTGTGTTCATACCACGTGCCTTCTTTTGTGATTATGTTACCTTTCTCAGGGTAATATTTTCTAGATCCATCCATTTGCTGGCGAATTTCATGAAGTCATCGTTTTTAATAGCTGAGTGATACTCCATTGTGTAAATGTACCACATTTTCTGTATCCATTCCTTTGTTGAAGAACATCTGGGTTCTTTCCAACTTCCGGCTATTATATATAAGGCTGCTATGCACATAGTGGAGCATTTGTCCCTGTTATATGTTGGCAAATATTTTGGGTATATGCCCAGGAGTGGTATAGCTGGATCCTCAAGTAATACTATGTTCAATTTTCGGAGGAACTGCCAGACTGATTTACAGAAGGGTTGTACCAGCTTGCAATCCCACCAATAATGGATGAGTATTCCTCTTTCTCCACATTTTCCTCAGCATCTGCTGTCATCTGAGTTTTTGATCTTAGCCATTCTGATTGGTGTGAGGTGGAATCTCAAGGTTGTTTTGACTTGTATTTCCCTGATGACTAAGGATGTTGAACATTTCTTTAGGTGCTTTTCTGCCATTCGGTACTCTTCAGTTGAGACTTCTGTTTAGCTCTGTACTTCACTTTCAGATAAGGTTATTTGACTCTCTGGAGTCTATTCTCTAGTTATTTGTATATATTGGCTTTTAGGCCTCTATCAGATGTAGAATTGGTAAAGATCTTTTCCCAATTTGTTGGTTTCAGTTTTGTCCTATTGACAGTGTCCTTTGCTTTAAAGAAGCTTTGTGATTTTATGAGGTACCATTTGTTGATTCTTGATCTTAGACCATAAGCCATTGGTGGTCTGTTTAGCAAATTTTCCCCAGTGCCCATGTGTTCGAGGCTCTTCTCCACTTTCTCCTCTACTAATTTCAGTGTATCTTGTTTTATGTGGAGGTCCTTGATTCACTTGGACTTGACCTTTGTACAAGGAGATGAGAATTCTTTGTTTAGCCCTGTACCTCATTTTTTTTTTTTTTTTTGATCTTAGCCATTTTTGCTAAGCTTTTTCTGAAACAAGGTTTCTCTGTATAGCCCTGGCTGTCCTGGAACTCACTCTGTAGACCAGACTGGACTTGAACTCAGAAATCTACCTGTCTCTGCCTCCCAAGTGCTGGGATTAAAGGTGTGTGCCACCACTGCCCGGCTCTGCACTTCATTTTTAATTGGGTTATTGGGGTTGTTGGTGTATAGCTATTGAGTTCTTTTTAAATTTTGGATATTAGTACTATGTCAGATATAGGTTGATGATGATTTTTTCCAAATCTGTAGGCTTTTGTTTTGTCCTAATGACAGTGTCCTTGCCTTACAGGAGCCTTTTAGTTTCATGAGGTCCCTTTAATCCATTGTTGACCTTAGAGCTTGAGCCATTGATATTCTATTCAGGAAATTGTCTCCTGTACCAATTAGCTCAAAGCTATTCTCCACTTTTTTTTCTAATAGATTTAGTGTATCTGGTTTTACATCAAGGTCTTTGACCCACTTGGACTTGAATTTTTTGCAGGGTGATAGATAATGGATCTATTTGTGTTCTTCTCCATGCATACTTCCAGTTAGAGTAGCACTATTTGTTGAAGATGCTTTCCTTTTGCCATGGTATAATTTTTTTTTGTAAAAAAATTAGTGTACATAGGTATGTGGGTTTAATTAATGGTCTTTGATTCTATTCCATTAATCAACCTGTCTGTTCCTATACCAATACTGTACCATGTAGTTTTATTACCATTTCTCTGTAGTACATTTGTGGTTAGAGATACCTTCAGAAGCTCCTTTGTTGTTCAGGATTGTTTTAGAGATCCTGTTTTTTTTGTTGTTGTTGTTTGTTTTTCTACATGAAGTTGACAATTGTTTTTTCAAGGTATATAAAGAATTGTTTTCTATTTTGAAGGAAATTACATTGAATCTGTAGATTGCTTTTGGTAGGATGGCCATTTTTACTATTTTTATCCTACTGACCCTAGAACATGGAAGATCTTTCCATCTTTTAATATCTTCCTCAATTTATTTCCTCAGAATTTGAAGTTCTTATCCTATACTTCTTTTACCTATTTAGTTAGAGATGCACCAAGATATTTTATATTATTAATGGCTATTTTAAAGGGTGACGTTTCCTTAATTTCTTTCTCAGCCTGTTTATCATTTGTATAAAGGAAGGCCACTGATTCTTTTTAAAGTTAATTTTGTATACAGTCAGTTTGCTGACAGTGTTTATCAGTTGTAGGTGTTCTCTGGTAGAATTTTTGGAATTGCTTATATATACTATTATATTATCTGCAAATAATTATACTTTGACTTTTTTTCTTTCCAATTTGTATTCCCTTGATCAGCTGACATAAGAATAATAGGAGTAAAGGAAGATGAAGAGGCACATCTGCAAGGTCCAGAAATCACTTTAAACAAAATAATAGAAAAGAACATATCCAACCTAAAGAAAGAGATGCCTATAAACACACAAGAAGCTTACATAACACCAATTAGGCTGAACCAGAAAAGAAAATCTTCTTGATACATAATAGTCAAAACACAAAATCTACAAAACAAAGAAAGATTATTAAAAGTAGCAAGAGAAAAGGCCAGGTATTATACAATTTCAGACTAATCAGAATAACACTGGATTTCTCAACAGAGACTCTAAAATTTAGAAGGTCCTGGACAGATATCTTGAACCCTCTAAAATACCACATATGCCAACCTTCCTCTGTTTTTAACTGTGGATGTAATATGACCAGCTGTTCCAAGTTACTGCTACCTTGATGTCTCCTCAATGATGGACTCTAACTTGCAACTGGAAGTGGAGCCCTTTCTCCCTAGGTTGTTTTTGTGTCAAGGTAGTTTATCAGAGTATCAGAAATAGTTCCTATCATTTTACCTGAACATCTATACATTATTGGATGTGTCTACTGCAAAATTTTTAGCCAAATTTAAAAATATAGACTAAAGTCTTTAGTAATAAATGTATACTAAAACCAAACTTGTTTTTTTAAATTGTAGAATGATTTTTTTTCTTCTTCTTATATAAGGGTGCTAGGACTCTAGAACTTTCTCTTAGACTTGATACTCATGAATCATTCCTTCAAAATTCTGTCCTTTGTATGATGAGACATTCTTTTATAAGGAGGTTGTGAATGGCAGTAATGCTTAACACAAATGTAATTTGAGTAATTGAAGGCCTTTTAAAGTTTCTTATAGATTAAGGTCAAGCTTTAACAACTCCCATTCCACCTCTTTTTTTTTTCTCTCCAATCTTCTGATGGCCGGCAAAAAGTTGTTTGTTATTAAATCCCCTACTCATCATAAGTATAAGAGAGAAGAAGGACATGAGGCTGGTATCACTTGGACATGTGTGTTTCTTTTGCTTGATAAGAAGCTCTAGTTCCAGAGAGATATAGAACTGTTGGAAAGAGTTCAATGAAAAAGAAGTAAATATGGTCTGTGATAGGGTGGATGTGTTGAGTTCTTAAGGACTGTCAGATGCCAAGTATACAATTAAGTCAAGTGTATGAGAAGATGGCGGGAAAGACTAGTTCCCCAGAGGTTTGTGATGGGAATGAACACCTAGGAAAAGACAGAAATAGAGGAGCAGGTTTCAGCCAGCCTAGCTGGAAGCAATTCACAAGAAGCACTGATCAGTAGAACTCCAAGTATTTATTATTGACATTGTTCACTTTTGGAATTAGTCATTTTTATTACCCACAACATTTCCTAGATGCCTTTTCTTTATCACACAACCTTTTACCTGTGTGTTTTATTTCTACTGTATGATTATAGATTACTATGTGGAAGGTACTACAGCTACCCTTTTCTGTCTTTCTATTAGTGAAGAAATGACATGGTACTGCTGTTCACTAATGGTGTGTGGTGAGAGATAATACTTGACTTTTCTAAATTGAAATTTCCTCTACAAAATGAGACAAATAATGTCTGTAGTGCAGCATGTTAGAGAGGTTTAATGCTATGTAAAATTCTCAATGTCAGTTATTACCTTCCTTGTTCACAGTGGGTGATCAATCACATTGGATAGTAAGTATAATACAGTAATAGTACAAATTAGTATAATGTATAGTACATAATATTGTACAATATTGTACAAATATATATATATATATACTATATATGTTGAAATAAAATATGTACATACAACAAAATATGGAGCCACTTGTATATTATAAGCTTTCATAACTTGCTAAAAATTCTGAAAGCTTGCTATATATATTAATATCCTTTATATTCATGTGTATATTTAATTTACACATGGAAACACTCTGTTTGGGGAGATCCTAAGTCAATTCACCAGACCTGTACTCTAACCTCATGGTCTGAGATTTAGCTGTGTGTTCATCCTTGTGAAGTTCCTTTGTGTTCTTTGTGTGAGAAACCCACCAGGATTGTCCATAGGAAGACTAGGTCAAGTTGATCAAACAGGCCACAGGGAGCGAGCTTTCTTTAATGCAGAAGGCAACAAGGAATTCGTTGCTGTGACCTAGTGTAGATTTTTCATTTCCAAGTGTGATTGCTACAAGATCCTTCCTAATTGATTGCTGAATCTGAATGCAGAGAGAACAATGAGCTGTCAGTAATTCCATCTAAGCTCTTCACAGACTGGAGCACCACTTTTCTCAGTGAGTTCTTTCTGTTCTGGGAAGGGAATGAAGCTGTGAGAGTGGGAGGGCAGGTAGCTAGCTGGTTTGCATGCGGTGCAGGCAGGCAGATCAATCAGGCTCACGCGAGTGTCTTAATCAGAGGCCTGGGGTTCACTGCAGTGGTGGCTAAGCTTTACCTCCTTGCCAATGGCATCTTCTGTTTAGAGACACTATTGATTGCTTCTGTCCCCTTCCCTTCGAGGAGAGTGTCCGGCTGCAAGGAGATGTCAGGAGAAGGGCAAGGAGAGGAGTGCTTTGTTAATGGTGCATGGGATTTGGAGCAAGACTTTAATTCACCAAGCAGCAGATGCAGTAACCACTCAGTGCAGACTCTTGAAAGCAGTGATAAGAGGAGATACATGATCGGGAGCATTGAGCCAAGGATGCTAGCAGAAGAGTGGGGGAGGGTGATTCAATGAGTGGATCAGAAGTGGATTTGGTTTAGACAAGAAGTCAGCAGGCAAGAGCACTGAGTGGGGTCATGCTGAGTACATTAATATTGCTTTGAAGACACAGAAGTTACTGGTTAAAGTATTTTTTTTCTTAGGGAAATGTAAAATCTAAAAATCTATGTGCAGCCTCTGCATAGAAATTGTCCCCCCCCCCCCCCCCGCTTTGAGGACATTGGTGGGTAAGCAAGAACATCCTTGGAAACAGAACCATTACAGAGGAAATCTAAACTATTTCCAACATATGGAATTAGGGGTGAAAGATAGTGAACTTAATTATTCTTGATTTAAGAGTTTTCTATGAGGACAAATAATTGAAACAATCAATCCAGTTTTTCTTTAAGTCAGGGGAATGATGCTTGGGGCGAGACACAGTAGGAGGGTGGCAAATCATTTGAGGTTATAAATTAGGAGGTAACATAATTTTGTGCATTGAATAATCAAAGAAAAAGAAGAGGTGATTTTTACTGTCTCATTCTAAGTTCAGAATACATATATATGTATAATACATATATGTGTATATATATCACCTATTACACACACACACACACACACACACACACACACACACACACACCTCAGAGGCCTTTAAACAAAAAACTGTGAGAGAAACGAAAAGAAGATTGCCAATACAGACAAGGATGAGTTCAAAATTATAGGTCAATTATGTAGTATTTATTGGCTGGAGTTAGTTAATTTGGAGTTAGCTTTTAGATAGTTATTATTAGAATACTATGTGTGCAGGCTATTTTATTTTCCATCTCACAAGTAAGCACTTATTTTCTCTTGTCTATCTATGCCTGTTTTATGCTGGAAAGGTTGATCCCTGTCAGGCATGTCAAGAAGTTCAAGTATCTCCTCATTCTTTCTTACCTGTTGAGTGAGGTAGACATCTTACTGTTGCTTGTCACTGATTGAATACCTTACATCTGCTTTCATTCTTTTACTCTTGTCCATCAGCACATTTAATTGAGCCTCCTTAGGTGAATCCTGTTTACTGTTATAATTCTGGCATCTATTTGTTACAGGTCCTAAAATAAAACACAAAAGAGGTTTTTTTTTCCAACTAATACAGAGAGGCAAATGCACTCATTCCTTTATGATGCTCATAAGTTTTATATGGAGTGTCCACTGACCTGATATGACACAGTATTTAATGGACCCCAAAGTTGTTTTTAGGTCTTACACACTGAGACATGTATTTGTGACAAAGGAGGTAAGATTGATTTGGTTTAGCTAAAGACCTTGGTGAGAGATTGCAGGTTTACTTTGGATTACTTTGGTGAGATTTAGATACCAGCACAAGTATCCTCAGAAGATGTGAAGGGAAGAATTGTTACAGATGTAGGCAATGTGAAAATTGACTGCATACTGTGTTATTATTGTAGTTTGAATTTCGATGGTCCCTCATCAGATCAAATTTTGAATCTTTGGACCCTAGCTATGGAGTTTGGGGAAGATGAATGTTTGGCCAGGGTACCACCTGAGGGCTAGTTACTAGGATGGGCCTTTGATAATGTGCTGACCCCTTCTCTTCTTCCTGACTCCTTGGTACATGCTTCCACTGCCATTACCTACCTCTTGATTTCTTGCAGTAGTGATCTACAATCTTCTGAACCCATGAGGGAAAATGAATGTTTCTTCCTTTAAGTCATAATGTTAGGTATTTGGCCACAGTGATTAAAGTAATAAAGACATCCACATTCTAAGTATTGCAAGAATAAAACCTGGGAAAGCAAGGAAAGGGAATATTCCCAGGGAGCCTTATGACAGCACCTTGATTTTGGCTCAGTAAAACTGCTTTCAACTTTTATGCCTATAAAAGAATGAATGTATGTTGCTTTAAGCCACCAGTTTTCTGGTATGTTATGTTATTACAGCAACCACAGGAATCCTGCAATGACTATACAGGTGCATGGCTTAGCTTTCCAGTCATTAATTGAGAATCCAGATTTAAGTTACCACATCCCTTCTGGGGATACATGAATGTGAACCCAGACTGAAATGAATGGAGGCAGTCACAATGAATATTCCATTCCATAAATTCTCAGAGATGTAACTCTTCTGTTGCCAGGAGATTTGCTAAAGTGAGCCATCCATATTCTCCCTACAGGTAGGCAGATTCATGCAGCTATCATCAGAAGCATACTGGTATGCTCATTACTATGAAAACAATTAAATTCTGCAACAGAGGAGAGAATCGTGAACATTTTCTGAAGCTGTCTGTTTTCTTCCTGTTAGCAGACAAATCTGAAAAGACAAATCAAAACTGAAGGTTGTGGAACAGTGACTCTGAACAAGGACAGCTAGATTAAATGCTTGCTGAATGCCAAGAAGAAAGGACATCCTGAGACAAGCCTTTGAGATGGATCATTTTGAGTTCATTTGGTTAGAACTCTATTGCCTACCTCCTCTGAACAGGCTTTGCCACTGGGATTAAGATAGCTGTGTGTTAACTTGTAATGTTACTTTTCCTCACCTAATGTGGGTGATAGGTATAAATTGAACTTCTGGGGTTCTTTAAAAAACAGAAGTGTTTCTATTTATAATTTTAGAATTTATACATATAAAAATGTCATTTGGTCATATTCACTGCATACTCATTACCTACTCCAACTCCTCCTGAGTTGCAATGATTCTCTTCTAACCATTCATGCTTATTTTCTCTCTTTCTCCCTCCCTCCCTCCTTTCCTCTCTCTTCTTCCCTCCCTTCCTCCTTTTCTTTTTTATTGAGTTTCACTAGCGCTTCCAATATGTATGTGGGTGTGGGTTTATTTATTTGATCATGGTAAACCATGTCTATACTCTTAAAGAAAACTGACATTCCCTCCTCTGATAACCATCAACTCCTCAGGAACTCCTCAGCTAGGGGTGGAGTCTTATGCGTTCCTCTGTCATCATACTGGAATATTGACTGGTTGGACAATGTACATATTTTACTCAGGCAACTGCAGCTGCTGTGATTTCATGATTCCAATCATCCTTTCATACCCAGAAGATCATTATTTATTCCAGTTATCTCCAACTGGCTGTTACAGTTCTTTTGCTTTTCTTTTCCAATGGTCCCTTACTATTATAGTGGGGGGTTGTGATATAAGTAGCTCCTTTATATCTTAGTACTTTACTGATATGCCCCTTTTTTTCTGTACTTTGGCCAACTATGAGTCTCTCTATTAAGCATCTTTTCTATGATGAGGACTGAGAACTGTTGATCTGAATGTACATTAATGTCTATTTAAATGAATGCTTTGCCATGGAGCCGCATCCCAGTCCAGAGATGCCTGTTTAGAATGTATACTTTGATATTATTAGCAACATAATAGTAATTGGTCAGGCTTAGTGAACAGTGTAGGAATGAGTTTTCCATGAAGCAGACTGTAAATCCATACAGAAAGTGATGTTATCCCTACAGAATTCACACCAGTATTGCACTCAGAGATATATTTTGCCAGCCTGGTTCTTATTTGAGGCAGCAGAGTTCATAGGTGGGTAAGAATTTTGAATAACCCTTCTCCCTCTGCAGCCTATAAGGCAACTTCTGGTACTATAAAAACTAGCCATCAGGCAGATGCTAGTAGGTTAGTAGCATATTTATTTCTTCGTGTCCTCTGAACTCAGTATGTGATATCTTCAGCAATAGTGTCTTGCCATCAAGTTACTAGCTCTAGTGTTGCGATTTCTTATTCTTTACCATCCCTTCAAGCTTTATGGGGCTATATGTATACTTTTATTCTAGTTAGAATTGAATCTTGCTGGCATATGAACCATTTGGTTTCCTTAAAGTATTTATTTCCTATTTCATTATGTATTTATATAATAAAATGAACAAAAGTGTTGCGGGCACATGGATATAAATCTTAGTACTGAGGAGTCTGAGACAGAAGGATCAGTAGAGTTCAAAATTCAAGACCACTCTCTCCAACATTCCAAGGCTTCATCTCAAAGAAGAAAAAAAGGTGAAAGGTAACTATGTTTTCTTTTCATGTGAGTTGGAGGAAACAAATCTTGTTTCCAATGATGTAATTTATATAAAGGGGGTAGCTTTGATTCATATAGACAGCAGTCAATAGATGCAATTTTGTATGCTCATTTCTCCAAGTATCTGGAGAAATATGTCTTTCTATGGGAAAGACATGTCAGAGGGTAAACCTCTGAATCATCCCCTGACAATCAGACATCTCAGGGAAGCAGAAAAATCCAGCACTTAAAGCTTCATTTCTTTGTTCTTTTGATGAAACATATATTGTTCATGAAAGAATACTGTTTTATTCTTTTTCATTTCACTCTGATCTAATGATGGAAACACTTTCAGACAGAGGAGAGATTACATTATTCCAGAGACCTGTGAAATTCTCAGCAGGCAAACCCATCTGTAAAACAATGTCTCCACCCAACAGTTTGATGTATTATGGAGAATGAAAATTCAATGATAAACATTTTTGACTTGCTCAGACATCTGGCATCAGATCACTGTGTATCTCATGGTTTTATGTATTTCACCACCAGTCACTTGCATTTTTAAACTTAAAATTTACCAGCCTTAAATAAGTCCTTTCCCTTATTCTCTAATCTGCTTTCACTAGACATTTTTAGTAATGTAGTGAATTTTGATGTCCTAGAAATATTATACCATACACTAATACAATGGAGAAGCAATAAGTATTCTTGGTATTTTGTTTTTAAATTAGACAAGAATAAATGCATTTTAGCATGGTAGTAAACCCTCGGCACTGGTACAGGTGTTTATATCAATTCACTCGTTAGGGAGGCAAATATCTATTTGGTGTCACAGATACAGAAAATAGGGAACAATAATAATGAAAAAACAAATAGAAATATTTGTCACCTCTTCTCTTAGTGTTTGTAGAAGGTAGCTAATGGAGGCTTTCCTTCATCCTAATACCTTTCTCAGGATATGATGATTATTTTTCCATTCATCGTCATTTTTTAGTTTAAGGAAATTCTCCTCAGGCAGAGTAAAGCTGAGGGTGGCACATGCTTTTATTGTATATTTTACTTTTGAGACATGGTCTTGCCCTGCATATCAAACTAGCTCCAAATTTACAATCTCTTTCCTTTTGCCTCTAGAATGCTGAGATTATAGGACTATACTATTATATCCCACTGGTAGATCTTTAATAATCTCAGTTAAACAACTAGACAATTCACACTCTTTTCTTCTGCTTCTCTAGCTGTGAAACCTTAAGGGTTTTCCCATATATAGGAATAGAATATATACATATACATGTATATGTACATGCACAGACATACACACATATTAACACACATTAGTATAGGAATGGAAATTCCATATAGGTTATAGAATTTATGGAATTTATGAAATGATACTTGCCGATGAATCCTAATCTGGTTATCTCTGAGCTGTACGACTTTGAAAAATTACTGAGCTATGATATTCTTATGCATGAGACTGACAGAGAGCATCTCTCAAGAGCTAGTGGTTACTCTTCATTGCTGAGTGTAAAAATCCAAGCATCATTATATCATTAACATATAGGCTTATAAAATGCTCAATAAGCAATAGCCCTGATATTGCTACTATCAATGGTAATGAAGCTTTACTACAGGCTTTTTAAGTTTAAATGCCATTATAATCTGCCTCCCTGTTTTATTCACTTATTTATTCACTTAAAAATTTAGTAAACATTTCTGATTGTTTATTGATTTTTTTCAGAAACTCTCATGAGATATCAGATGGTTAAATGCAGAAGTCTCATGAGAAAGAGCATAAAATGTCTAGGATAGAATGACTAATGACCTTGTACCCTCTCTCTGTTGTTCCTTAAGTGGCAATTACTAGTCCGAGAATACCCTTGGCATGAGTTGTACCACATACTATAAAAATACAAAGTAAATATAAAAAATGGTTGAATATTATGAAGACTCTGTTAATTGGCATTTTTCTAATTCTCATTATTTGCTATACTTACATGGATGAAAAAACCATTTTATTTTGTTTTCAGACCCAACTCTTCCTTTTAGAAAACCAGAATTAGTTTTTTATTCATTTGAATAAGTTAGTATTCAATTTGGACCTCGTAAGTATAATAAAATACAAGCCATAAATAAAAAACTAAACAGGAAGATAAGTTATAGACTAGAAAATACAGAGATTATCTCTGAGCTCTGACATGCCTAAGGAGAAGTGATATTTTACAGTCTCTCTTTAATACAAGCCAAGACAAAGCCACTTAAGAGATGCCATCTTTATAAGCTTCATTGTTTATATACTGAGCACTTCAGTGTACCCCTTACTACTGTGAACAAGGTGGATACAACACTAAACCAACTCTCTGACACAGTAAATGAAGCCTTAGCACAGGCAGTTTTCACATCTTTCAGTTGCCTTAATTGAATTTCTCTTATTCATCCACTTCTGCCTATTTGAGCTTTTATGACTACTGTAGTCCAGTGGTTATCGTATTTCTCCTATTTTCCATTTTACTCTCTTAAAACTAACTAGTTCCTAGTAATAAGTTACTAATGTATAGTAATTTATTTCTCCAGATATTTTTAGACCCCTGGTCTAGTTATAAAGAATTGGAGGTCAAAGATATGGCATATTCTAATGGTTTTAAACAATATTCTCTTGGGCAACTGTAAATTTCTTTCATAATCTTTTTTATTTCATTTCTAAAAATTAATCATTCGATTCATTTACATTTCAACTGATATCCCACTTCCTGGTTACCCCTCCACAACCTCCCATCCCACAACTCCCCCCTCCCCTTTGCCTTTATGAGGGTGCTCTTCCATCCACCCACTCTCTCCTGCCTTACCGCTCCAGCCTCCTCCTACACTGGGGCATGAAACCTCCACAGGACCAAGGGCCTCCCTGCCCATTGATGTCAGATAAGGCCATCCTCTGCTACATATGCAGCTGAAGTCATGTTCTATCTCCCCTTCACTGCGCATTTGGGCTAAAGTCTTCCCCACTGGGTCCTGGGAGCCTCTCACTTCCCTGGTGTCTGGGACCCTCCAGTGGCTATCCCCAGTTCCTCATTCCTCACTGCTACATATTTTTATTCAATTTTCTGACCTTCTGTACCTCTATCACATCCTCCCCAGTACCTGATCCTACCCCCCCTTATTTACTCCCCTTCCTTTCTCCCTCCCACCCTCTCCCTCCCTCCACCTTCCAAGATCATCCTGTTTCATTCATAATCTTATACATATTAAGGATATTTTAGAATTTCACTATTTGCTGCACTTTACAACAAAGTTTCCATATATTGTGGAGTAATCTTAGCTTCTATGGAGTTCATGTGTGTAAGAGACATGCCATGTCTTAGCACTTCTCCTTGTTTACCCTAAACGTTTCCTAAACCTTGGAGATGGTATGCATGTATGTGTGCATGTGTCTATGTGTGCACTTGTGAGTGTATGTGTGTGTTGATACAAATGCTATATTTATGCTTCGGTACTCATATTTTTTCATTCTCAGCATTTTTGAATAGTTATAAGCCTCAATTTTATTACTACCTTCTGCAGTAAAAATAATCTTCTCTGGTTAAAGTTGAAAGCAGAACAAATATAAGTATATAAACATAAATATTTAGAAGGCAGTTTGACAACATGGTCCTTTAGCATAACAGCATCAATATGTTTTCCTTTAGGGCCCAATGAACCACCCCAGCTAAAGAGCTACTAGCAGTTGATGGCTGCTGAGGAAAGGAGTCACCTTTCCTGGGTGTTGAAAGGTGGTATTTCATATATCCACCACACCCCGTAGATGACAGCATGCACATTTGCATATGAGTGACACTAATTGGACTTAGTAGGTTATTAAAAAAGACATGAACCCAGGAGGTAGATGGAAGAGTATGGAGAGAAGGAGGGAAGGATTAAGGAGTGGATATGAGCAAGATGCATTACTTAAACATATAAAGTTTAAAAAACAGAGAAAAATGTTTGTGTATAATATTGTTACATCTTTAAATTCTTCCTACTATTATATGAGTGAGCTAACTGCTGAACTATCTCTCCAGTATCAATGTTGTTCTTGATGAAAACTTCAAGAATTAACCTAAACATGAGACATACCATTTTAAAAAGTAAAATTAATTTTAGTAGATATATGTTCATTTTTAGCCTTGATGCTGTGTTTCTGAACCTGGCTTGTCATCAGTAGAGATGGTGAGTCCTTTGACTCAGGTAGATACCCTTCCTCCTCTCTATAAGATTCTGATGAATAGGCTGCATCCCCAGGCTAACGACATGAACTATTTTGTTTTACATATAAGATGAGATTAAGAAAAGAAAATGTCAACAGATGTGCCCAAGAAAAATAGGTAAAAGTTGTTTTTATGCTGTCAAGAATAAACTAGTGGAGAATGTATATACATATATTAATATTAATTGATAGTGAAAAACCATACTTCTGAGGTGGTTCCGTTATGAATAAAAAGGTCCCTCTTATTTTGCCTGTAGGAATCATGAGAAGTTGCAGCAGACATGGAATGCTTTGTACAGAAGAAATGCTCACAGATAACAGTGCTGTGGGGAGGGCTTTTCTGATAAGCTACAGGGAGGTAGCTTCTCTTTCTAGAATTCACAGCTGTGGGGAATTCCTGGAGGCAAGAATAAAGGTAGAGGTGTAAAACTTCAAGATAACATTTTGTTTCCCATTCTTCAGAGTTGGAATATGGGTAAAAGTATCTAGTTCATTTTGGATATAAAACTATTATTGATTCATGAGAAGATGATAAATTTATCAATGGAATAAAATCTAAGTATGTGTCTTGAAAGTTTGGTGATGGGATTTTTTCTTTTTGACAAGTTTAAAGTTTACTTCATGGATACTCATTGGGAATCAAATGATCCCGTTTGCAAGAATTGCTTCTTTGCCCTCTTACACAGAGAAAAGCTGTGGGGTGCATAATATTGGGCTGAACATTAGACATAAAAGGGGTCATTTGAGGTCGTTGTCTTTATCTCCAAGTGTGAATTATTTTCTTCTCCCATAGTTCGGTACTATTTCAATGATTCACTGTCCTTGAATGTTCTGGTATTAATTAACAGTGTAAATGTGGCAAATGTATACACATCAATGAAAAAAAAACCTATGAGGTCTTTTTTGCATCAATAGAAAATTTCTTTCTATAGCTTGTTACTTTTAACTGGCACTTGCTGAGCAAAAAGCAACTGTAGAGATGTTTTACAGGAAGGTTAGGATACAAACATTCACTGAGCTCATTCATAGGTAAAGAAGCAGAGCTGCACAATATTATCTAGAATACGAATACAAAGAGATGTGGTGTCTGAATACCTGTAGTTTGGACCTGAGGCATTTTTTTCCGGTCACAGAGCTTTCCTTGTTACATTTATACAAGAACAGAGACTTATACATGTAATGTAGAGAGATTCTAGATCCTGAAAGTCATGCATTTGTTCTACAGTCATTAGTTGAATGGTTGTTGTTTGAAAATGACAGTGGAGTTCAGGTATATACACATTTTGTGGAAGTAGCTGTCAAAAATATTTAGAATTTAGTGGGACAGAGTGATGATATTAAAGATACAAGGACAGACACAATATTCAAGACACTAAGAGAGTAGTAAGAGAAAGTAGTCAAAAGCAAATAACATGCATTTCATTCCCTAGGAAGTTCTTGGATGTTATGTGATTTTTATGGTAACTTTTTGCTTTGGTCTATTTTATGTTGCTGTAATAAAATATCATAGGCCAAGTAATTTATAGAGAAAAGAAAATTATGCCATTACGGTTTTGTTTGGGGGGCTGAGAAAGCCTTGGAAGAATAATGAGTAGATGAAGTCTTTTAGTGACTGTGTATTAATGACATTAGCATGGGAAGGTCAAGAAACAATTCCACAGACCTATGGGAAATTGACATAATTTGCCTTGGATCACATTCATCATGGTAAATGCTATCTGTAGTCCAAGTAACAATGTTTGTGAGTGATTGGCCAGTGTGTACAAAGGCAACAACTGCAGTTTCTTCCTTTCATATGTTTGCAGCCTGAGACTACTTACCTACAGAAACCTCCCACAAAGACTACCTAACCACACCCCCAGCACTACTTGCAATAAAAGCATCAAGGTTTCAAGTTGTTGTGTAGTTGGTGTGGTTACATCAGAATTCCCACAATTCACCAGATTCCCAGCTTTTCTGTACCTGTGTTTTTGTATCTGTCCTTTCTTCTTTCCCTCTCTGCCACTAGACATGTTGCCAATAACTATACTGGATGTGGCATTTCTGGTGGCCAGGAAATCTAAGATTCAGAAGCCATTTTTACTTCATGATACTGCAAAGCATTGACAGAAGAGGTTTAGAGAGGAGGAGGGAAATAACTCTTTTGTTTTATGACTTTTCTCACACAGACACAGCTTTAATTCACTTGTGAATGCAGCATCCATGCGGGCATAACAGTGCTCACAAGTCACACCTTGTAGTACTAATATGGGGCAATTAAATATCAACATGAGCTTTAGGGGACAAATATTCAATGTATAGTATTGTATATACTGCCTCTCCTACCCCATATTCTTCCATATAAATTATATTTACCCTATGTTTGCCACCAAATTCAACCTGTTCTTGAGTTAACTCAGAAATCCAAAGTCCAGTGTGAGTCTCACCTAACTTTCATCCTCAGGTGAATTCACAGTAAACTTGAATTTGCAAAATCAGGACAAGTTATTCACTTACAAGTTATTATGATGGAAGGCATAGGCCAGGTATTTACTCACCAAATAGGAACACACATAAGCAGAAAGAAGAAGTAGCAGGCCCTAAATAACTAGTAAATATATGAAAACCAACAAGAAAATTAACATTTACTTAAATAAAGTCTGAGTGTAACATTTGACTCGATTTTCACATCTATTCACACAGAGGAAGACCAACTATTTTTTTCTCCATAGATGAAAAAGCAGAAGCAAACCAATTGTCTGAGAGTGGGTCAAGCATAGGAAACTTAATAGTAGTTCTTGAGATCACAAACCCAATCACTCCCCACTGCTGCATTAATCCCTTTATGGGTTCGAGCCTCATGATTGGAAGGATTGATGGTTAAGAGAAGAAAGATTAAGTAGTAATGTGAAGTTGAAGAAAAATACACACACACACACACACACACACAGAGAGAGAGAGAGAGAGAGAGAGAGAGAGAGAGAGACAGAGAGAGAGAGAGAGAGAACACTCCCAGCATAAAATAATAGCTCAGAAATAGCAAGTTGGTGCATAGATACTAACTTAATGTAGATAACAGTATCTTAGGCACACAATAGTCTCTATGAGGTTTTCAAATGAGAAACAACCTAGGCTTCCTAAGAGGCTGATTTGCATACTGGTAACATGTTTTTAATGGTAGAATCGGTTTTGAGGAGAATCTTGTCTGATAGCCTTATTTTGAAAACCATGTTATGGTTTTGATATAAAACGTCCTACAACAACTCATGCATTGAGAATTGGTCCCGAGTTGCTTCTGATGAGATATGGTTTAGCCGTAAGGAGTCAAATCACACCAAGGGCTTCATCTGTGGTTGAGCTTGTAGCTGAATGGCCCATTAGTAGGTAGAGCATTGCTAGATGAAGTCTATCACAGGAGACATTACTGTCAAGAGTATATAAGTATATTTGGTTCTTCCCTTTCTTCCATCTCTGCTCTACCAATACCACTCTAACATGGTGCTCTGCTTCAATACAGGTCTAGAAACAACACAGCTAAGAGATCATGGACAGAGTTCTTTGAAACCCTGAGCCAGAACACATATTTGGTTTTGTACGTTGCTTTCATTAGAAGTTTGGTCATTTTGATGGACAGTGATTGTCAGAAACAATAACTCAGGCCTTCTAAGAAGCGGATTTGTACACTGGTAGCATCTTTTAAATGGTAGAATATGAATGCATATGGGCAAAAGTGAATTTTGCTGAGACACAGATGAGATTCTACAGAAATGGCTTTCTTAGTTAATCTGGGTTACACAGTATTATCCTGGACCACACCAAAGTTATGTAGCTATAAGTTCTATTTTCCCCAGCGTTTTCTTTAACATGATAATTAATGATGAATATTTGCCATATGTGATAAGTGGTAATTTTCAATTTTTTCCCTCTTCCTTCTTTTCTCTTCTTTCTCCTCCTCTTCTTCCTCCCCATCATCATCCTCATCCTCATTCTCTTCCTGTTCCTCCTCCTCCTCTTTGTCCTCCTCCTCCTCCTCCTCCTCTTCTTCTTCTTCTTCTTCTTCTTCTTCTTCTTCTTCTTCTTCTTCTTCTTCTTCTTCTCTTCTTCTTCTTCTTCCTCTTTTCCTCCTTTTAACTAGAAAAGTTTTTTTCCACCGTGTAGTACTGCATATTGAATATAAATACTAACAAATACTAGACAAGCACTCTACCACTTAGTTATAACCCAATCTCTCTTTTTACTTTTTATCTAACTTGTTTTTATCTAACTACTTTGTTTGAGCTAGTTTTGAACATACTCAGTAGCATAGAGAGGCTTGGGCCTTGTTATTCTCTCTCAGAAGCTCATGTAATTGGTTTTATGTATCTACATCACCAGTTCTTGGTGGCCTATCTTCCTTCCTTCCTTTCTTTCTTCCTTCATTTCTTCATTCATTCCTCCTTTCTTTCTGGCTTTCTCACTCCCTAATCGTCTCTCTTCTACATTTTTTCCTTCTATCAGTCTGTACCTTTATTTTCCTACATCATGTTCTCTCTTTTTTCTCTCCCACTTTGTGAGAATATTTGCTAAAACCCTGAACCACACAAGCTCACCTTGACGTATAGAATGTGAGAAGCTTTGACTTGGTTGCATGGGAAATTTATAATGTTCATGAGTTTCACATGGTTGTTTCAGCTACATGATACAGAACTTTACATTTGTGATATGATTTTAAAAAAATTAAACTGAGAATATTTAGTCCATGGATTTTAAAAATCCCATTATCAACTAGATATTTCTCAAATTCTAACTCAAGAATTTCTTTATCATAATTGATTGTGCTTTTATTGTTAGTAATAAAAGATTCTCCAGTTTCACATAAGACTGTTTTAATCAAAAATTCTCGGTATAATGGCCAAGCCTCCATACTAAATAGATTTCCTAAAACAACTTATGCATTCAGTGAAGTTTGCAATGAAACTGGTGGTACAGAGTTGTATGGATTTTTTTTTTCTGTAAGAGCATATATATATATATATATATATATATATATATATATATATATATTCCTATAATAAATATGTTATATATAAATATATCTTCTCACAGAAGCCAAATTATATAGAAATACAGATGTTGTAGATATAGATATTTGTGCGTGTGTGTACATGGGGGTGGTTGGAGGTGGCGGGTATATTGAGCTCCGTACTTTTGGTAATAGACTTGGTTCTCCAAATAAAAATAACCTTCCAAGTACAGGAGCTGAGTGAAAAAAAAAATATACTCACTGATTGATGGCTAGACCCCTGTAGTGTTTTGAACCTTTAAAGAAGTGAAGACTGGTGGCTGATTTGTGGTTGAAAGGGGCTAAATGTTCTCTCCTGGAGTTCAGGGAACTAGCTGCTTCCAGAGCTCACAAAGAAGAGAAAACCTTAAGGCAGAGGAGTTCCAATTTGCATGCGATGTACTAAGCAATCCTCCCATTAGCTGACTGTTGCTTCTCTTGATGACTACCTTAGGGAGGAGATGGGGGTTGTGAACTTTGAAGTGGATTATTAATTATTCATGTCTCCTTTGCCAGGATGGAGGTAACCTGCATCTCAGGAGCCAGGCCCAGAATTCATTATCTTCCTGACCATGCTTGCAATAAAAATAACACTGAATATTAATCCTTTCACCTTCATTCTTAACTCCCTCTACCTCCTCCTCCATTATCAAGATAGATTATGCAAAATCCTGCTTCTGCCTTAAGTCTTTTCTTCTCTACATCATTTATTGTTTATTCAACTATGTGGAAGTCCATTAAACTTAGAATTAAGTTCAAGGTCTAAAGAGCTTCCTGAAAGGAGGATTTCCCTACTCAGATTTTCAGTTTATTATACATTTTGGTACATTTGTGAAAGTCATGTGTTGATTAGAGGCTTGTCATCTGTTCCTGTTTCATTTTTTCTAGTTTGAAAATTAGAGTTGTATGGAATTTTTTTAAAGTGGAGTTCTCTGGAGGCAGTACTATCATGTTTTATCAATTCATGCTCAACAATGGGGACAGGGAACTGGAAGAGTCCACCTCCAGTAGATAGAAGGGCCTCAAGTGGAGGGATGGGGTTACCAACCCACAGTCAAAATTTTTGACCCTGAATTGTTCCTGTTTCAAAGAACTGCAGAAACAAAATGGAGAAGAGACTGATGGAAAGGTGATCTGGAGGCCAGCCCCAACTTGGGATCCAATTTGGAATCCATTTCATGGGGTGCATGGGTGCATGGTTTGGCACCAAAGCCTGACACTATAACTGATGCTATGATGTCCTTTCAGACAGGAACCTAACATGACTGTCCTCTCTCTGAGAGACTCTACCAGCAGCTGACTGAGACAGAATCAGATATATATGCCCAGCCATTGGATTGAAGTTCAGGATTGAAGAAGCTGAAGGGGAGGGTGCTCCCATAGTAAGACCAGTAGTCTCAACTAATCTGGACCCCAGACTGAGCCACCAACCAGGAAGAATACAGGGCTGATCTCAGACTCCTGGCACATATAGAGCAGAGGTCTGCCTGCTCTGGCCTCAGTGGGAGAAAATGCATTTAATCCCTGAGAGACTTGAGGCCCCATGGAGAAGGGAGTGTGTGTGTGCATGTGTGTGTGTGTGTGTGTGTGTACATTTTGTTTTTTATTAGATATTAGTTTAAAACTGTGTTCTTTCATTTCTTTTACTGTTCTTATAATTCCTTTAACAATATTTTTTTCTTTTACAAATCGAATGTCCCATTTCATTTTTATATTGTTCTTTCTATTCTCTCTCTCTCTCTCTCTTTTTTCACAATTTGGATAAAGTTCTGAATGAGTTTCGGCGTAATCATTTTTTATTGAAGTTACCTTAAGCAAATTTATCTGCCACTGTGTGTGTGTGTGTGTGTGTGTGTGTGTGAGTGAGTCTTTTTGTGTATGCATATGTATGTGTGGAGGGATGCCAGAGATTTTTCTTCACCTTACTTTTTCACACTGAACCTGGGACTCACTAACTGTACTGTATTAGCTATCAAGCAAACCTCAAGTATAGTCTACTCCTCTTTTCCACAGTGCTTGAATTATACATACATGCTCCCATGTCTGGCTTGAGGATCAAATTCATGTCCTCATGCTTCTGTGGCCACCACTTAATCTACTGAGTTAAATCCTCAGTCCTATTTTTCTCAAACTTTAGTTGCAGGTAGTTTGTCTATATGGAAGAAACAGTAATGTTATCTTTCTTTCTTTCTTTCTTTCTTTCTTTCTTTCTTTTTTTTTTTTTTTTTGTGATAAGACAATAAGAAGCTGGTTTGCCAGTGGCACCAATCCTGCTCAAAATTCTGAGCATATTTCTAAACAAGTACAGTGGAGAAGGAAGCGCTGTACTGAGAGTAAATACAACCATAGGATTTATGTCTGTCTGCTTCTTGACAGTAGATGGGATGTGGGCAGCCACGCATGTTACAGAATAGTGTTCCCCTTGAACTGAGAGACAAAGTAGCTGCTTTCATTAGTGAAGTCCCTTTTGTCATTTTTAAGTCACAAAACGAAAATGTCACCAATAGGAAAAGCCACAATATTGATGCCTCTATCTCAATCTTTCAACCTCCAGAACTCATTTTTTTTTTGTGTGGTTTATTACAACATCTATGATAATCCAGTGTAGGCACTGACACTAATTAACTCAAATATAATTTAAAATTTCCATTTATGTGGTTTTTAGAAGAACAAGTGTTCTCGTATTTTCATCTTTCCAAACCAAAATATATGCTTTATTAATCTTCTACACAGGTCACAATCTAACCAAGTAGTCAATAAAAACCATTATAAAGAAATCGTTTTAGTCTTAAAAAGGTTTAAACCTACCAGCTTGTAAAGTGAGGCTTAAGATCCTAAACGAATTCCCTACTATTGTGATTTTGATAGTGTATCATATACTTCAGGCCTGTTTCATGGAAGAATTAAGCTAAATTGATTAGTTGTTTTATTTCTTTTGAAGGCTGCCGGGTCTGTTATCCTAGGTATGGCTGTTGAACAGAGAAATGTTCCTACTTTCAAGCCTTCTGCTTTTATAACTGCCTATGACAGAGTCACTATATCTTGTCACCGATTCAACACAGTCAAAAAATCCTGCCCACTCTGATATGTTTTCTCTCCCACTTGATTTATGAACTTGGCCTTTATGCTTTGAGAGCTGGAGATTCAATGCAGACTTGAGACATAAGTGATGATATTGTCTGTTATTCTCTTTCTTCTCCAAAGAGACAGATCAAACAAGGATTAGAAGCAAGAACTGTGTGACAGGAAAGATAAAAGAAGAAGCCTCACTGGAAATACACTCAAAAGCTCAGGAATTCATTCTCTTATTTTCACAAATGTGTTTTTTATTTGTGTTTCTTTAAGTGTATTAGCTGAAATATTTACTTTGAATAAGTGAATGCTGTTCCCCAATTTTATTATATTTCTAAATAGGCTATTAAAATCAAGAATGCAGTCTCATAGAGCAAAACAGCTATAAAGAAAAATGATAAAACAGTCTTTTATGAGTATCCTGGCCCAATGATAGGATAAATACTTTGTTTTAATCATTCCTGTTGTGCCTCAAAGTCATAGCAAACTTACCATCATTTTTCACTTTGATACATGAAAAATAAAGCTTTGTCCATATGCTATGTAGATTTTGATAGGATATCACTGATACCATTAAAGATTACAGAAATAAATGGGAAAAAATCAAAAGTGGGAAAGATTGTCCTCAATTTATATATCTTTTAAAAAATAGAACATTGTTTGTTTAGTGTACAATTCAGCAAGGAAGACAGCTCCCATAAGCCAGGAAAACCTGAACTGAAGTTTTGAGGCAATCTAGCACGGGAGAGAAAATGCAAGTCACAACCAGGGAACAGAATACAACAGCTCCAGGATTCTTGACAACAAACCACTAATACAGGTGTTGAGGTAAAAATCTTTTCTGATGTTGCGTATGCCCTGATTGGGATTTTCTTGCATCAATCACTTTATGAAACACTGTAAGTGGGGATGAATAAGTAAGAATGGGAAAGTCTTTGGGCCAATCATTGTAGAGAAAGGATTTTGCTGTTCTTACACCAAACCTAGAATTGCAATGTTAACAACTATTTAATGCTCCTCCTAGGTAGTGAGTCCAGAAACAGGAGTCTTTCTATGGAATAAATAGCAAAATCGCTGGGGATTGCTCTCTCTATTTTTGTGACAATGAAATCTGCCAGAGAGGAGACCAATGATAACTAGTCAGCAGTAAGCTTTTCTGAGTGAATCTTTGGTGTACAAAGATGTTTTTCTTGTTCAAAATGTTATGACTGACTTATTTCCTGACGTTTAATAGTGAACTTCTTGTTATCTCTTTTTTGTGACTATTACAAGTTTCTTTCTTTATACTTAGACAATAGCTTTGGCCATTGTGAATACCTATCATAAATACCACCTAAAATTTGGGGAGGGGTAAGCAAAATTTCCATGAATTACTATAGAGTTGATTGATATAAAGCATGCTGAAAGCTCTAATTTTGATTTTCCACATATAACTTATTTCTTTTCTTATTTTTTAAAATCAAAGTCTAATTTTAAATCAGTGACTAAATGTACCCATACATTAAATTTGAATTTGTAACAGCTAGACAATTTTTCTAACCCTCTGAGATGGACTTTTGTTTTTAAGACCTTTTCCGTGGAGACCTAATCAAACATCTACTCACCCTGGATAGTAAAATGAGTAGAGACCAGAGTAATAATTCCAACAAAGTGCTCTTCATCATAGAAGCTTCTTTTTTGCATTAAATGGTGATTAATACAGAGATTCATGATTAGGCAAAGTTTAGAGAATAAGAGATGTCTAGTGCTTAGCTCTAAACAGGTTGTGAAGGTTCAGGAAGCATTGTGAAAGTAAGAAAACATAGAGAGATTGTAAAAGCCAGATGTCATGGGTGTTGGAAGTAAAAAATCATTTATTGGCTGTGGCATGGCTGATAGAAACATGAATATTCCAATATGACTGCATGCACATGACCTCCTCAGGATCAAGCCAGTCCAAATCTAGCATGGATAGAGTAGGGTATCATGGATTAATAGTACCCCTATCTGTGGAGATATTGCAGTTGATAACTGCTAAGGGAGAAAGATTAGTTTTTCCCCCAAAAACATTCCGAGTTTACTCAGCCTCCAAATAATAAAAAACAAATACCACTGTGAGCCTTGAAGGACACAGCAGGATTTGTCTTTTCCTATTAATTAAATATAGTTAATAAAGAATTTTAAAGAAGAACGTTATATGAACAGTCTTGTTATTAAGAATATTAATCATGAGTCCATGTATACGTATGGGTCTGGTCAGTCTGTATTAATCTTTAACAGCCTGAATTTACTGGCTGTGTATGTCCCCTATATTTTTGAAATTCTTACTGCTTTTTGAGCTTCTATTAAAACACACGCGCGCGCGCACACACACACACACACACACACACACACACACACACACACACACACACATTGACTTCACTGAAACAGTACCAAATCATTGCTATAATTTAGAAGAAACAGAAACATGGTTTAAAATAACAGGCTGTATAAAATTTTGATCACTTTAAAATTTAAAATATTTCTTTACCATTCTATTTTAATTGTCTTCCTTAGTTTTTTAAAAGACTTTCCATCCTTTGAAAGCTAAAACAATTCAAAAGTTGAGTAATAGCAACTTAATTGCGTACTTCAGGATTAGAAGTTTAATGTCTACTGCATGTAGGAGACTTTTATTATTTTTAATAAAGGTTTTAAAAATTCCCTTTTAATGGTCAATGAAAAAGAAAGGAAATATATCTGAAATATAAGTATATGTAGCTAAAAGTTAGAGGCATGAAAATATTAAAAATGTAAAACATTTTACTGATTTCTAAAATCTTTTGTTAAAAATTTTCATGTCTATAACAAAAACTTTGTTGATATGAGTTAACCTTCAGTTTTTTTTTACCAAGATTTATTCTTAATGAGAAACCCACTTTCATTACTTGTTTTATGATCAAATTGCATTGATTTGGAGGTATGCCTGCATCAATAGCATTCATATCAAAGAATTCATTTTTATCTAATAAGTTAAGTTATTTACTTGAGCAAATAGTTCAATCTATAAACATCGAGGATTGAAAATAAGAGAAATAGTTATAAGATGTAATAAAGTCGATTCAAATAAGTTTTAATTCACTGGTTCAGTATTTATTATTCCGTTCAGTTGCTGGGCTAAGCAAGCATTCAGGAAAATAGTTCTATGGACTACTTGTTAAAGAAACTTACTTAGTGGCCTTAACTTTACATCCATTCAATTTATTCTCATTTTATGTATCACAATTATTTCAAATGAATGGTAAATCATTTCAAGATGAGACCCCATGTGACAGAAGAGACAATGATCAATATGAAGGAAACCATTTGACAAACAAAGACTATATATTCTTTCTTGCTTTGACTATATGTTACAAACAGCATGCCTGAGAGAAGATTTTGATACACAAGCATGATAAAGGTTTGAAGGAGTTAATGTACATAGCCTATAAAACTCATGTGACCCAGAGCTTTTGAGCCTCTATCTTTCCAGTTCACTAGCCCATTTCAATTTCAGGGTCCTTTCTCTCTTCTTAAATTCCCCCTCCCCCTTTTTCAATAGATGACCATATCATATGCATGCAATTTTTTTTATTTTATTGGATATTTTATTTATTTACATTTCAAATGTTATCCCCTTTCTTGGTTTCCCCTCCAGTAACCCCTTATCCCATCCCCTCTCCCTCTGCTACTATGAAGATGCTCCTTCATCCACCCATCCACTCCTGCCTCCATGCCCTGGCATTTCCCTACACTGGGCCATTGAGCCTCTATTTCTTTTATAAACTGTTTCCAAGGTCCACTTCTTTTCCTCTGGTCATATGATCATGAAAATCTACACATACCCTGGACTCAGATTTGTGCCTTTAACAGTAACATAATCAATTTTATTGTTAATATAACCAGGTTATTGAATCCAGTAATTTAATTAAACACTAAACTTGAAATTGCAATGAAGATATTTTGTAGATTTGATCAGTGCCCATAATTGTTTGACTTCAGGTCAAGGGGCTTATTTTTGTTCACATAGGTGGTCCTGATCCGATGAGACAAAAATCCTAATTAAAGAAACAGATTTGAGAAAGGACAAATTCTGTCTTTTGGCTGATGGTGAATTTTACTTAGTGGAGTAAGCTTCCTGGTGGGGTGTCCTGCTCAGAATCCAAAGCTTTTGAATTTTGGATGTAACTAGCTAGTTGCATCCACACCCCAAATTCACACCCTAACAGCAGTCTAGAACATATCTGCAAGGAAAACTTCCATAAAATCTAACAAACACGCACCAGCTACCTCTTTGTCAATGCTCTCACAGTGAGTGAGGGCTTCTGTTCTCCTGCCATTGAGACCCCGGAGTCTGTCTTCATCTGTTTGTGTTTCTGCCACAGAACCCTGGAGGCAGGGTAATTTGCAAATAACATACGTGTAGTCTCACAGCTTTGTTGGCTGAAAAGTCCTAGTTCATAAAGTCCAGTTTAGTTGCATTCCTGATGCTTTAGCTTTCAAAATGATGCATGAATTCTCTGCCCCGCAGAGGTGAAGAATGCCATGGGCAAAGTGGGGGAGGGGGAAAGTGGATGAGCCTCCTTTATCAAGCTCAGTTATAAGTCAGGGAATATAATCTTGTTTCCATACTTTCACTTTCATGAGCTAACTGCCATTTTAAAACATTCAAACCATGACAACACACAACCCAACTAATAGAAATAGTCCGTGTGTCCGACCATCTATGAAAATCATTTAAAATAGCCAATCTCCAATCTGCTTACAGTGACTTATCCATTTCTTCGCTCAGACACCACAGTGAAAGCTTGGGGTCACTTTCCTTCAAACTACTTCCTACTGATGATGTTTTTCCAAGCCGCAGTGATGTGTCATGGCCCTCCTCTTGTGTTCCAAGAGTATGGTAACTACTTTTCAGTACCATCATCTAGTGGACGTTGTCATATCCAAATAACAATAACTCACATTTTAAACTGAATGGTGATGCTCTAATGGTATGCTACAGTAATGCTTAATAATATTTACATGCTTAGTTTTTTTCTCTTTAAGAGTATTTTAAAAGTTAAAATTTAATTTTTCTTCTATTGTCTTTTCATCCATTTGGTTTTGTTGCCTTTCCAGATATGTTTAACATTTTCCAAGTGTTAAATTTTCAGGTTTCTGCAGGTTTTGATTTCCTTTTTTAAAATTATGTTAATTTTATTTTTGACAATTATGTAAATGGACTGTATTGTGAATACATTCTCTCCTCCTCGCTCTTTTAAAAAGTCCTCTTTCACATTGACCTCCTTCAGATATAGATATCTTCACAAGTCCTGCACATTGAAAAGAAAAGAAGAATGGGAATAATATGGGACTAGCTGAGAAGAAGAATTTTAATTAAATTACAACAATAAAAAGACATTGTGAATACATTCCTCTCAGTGTCTCTGACTCTCTATCCCTCTCCCCCTCTGTCTCCCCCTCACCTGTCTCTGAATCTATCTCTATCATCTTACTGTTGAGAAAAGCTTACATTTTGCAGGTCTGCTGTTGTCATTCTTCTATCTTAGTCTCCCTATGCTAAGATTACAGGAGTGAGCCACCACCCCTTTTATTTGTTTTGCAATATCTTTGCTTTTTCAGTATCATATTTTTAAAGTGGTATTTATAAAATTGTTTGACCATTTAATGTCATAATGTGTTTCCCCTTGAAATAAGTAGAAAATGGTAACTCTTTAAAAGGTATAAGCATTCAGCATATTATAAGTGAAACTGTAATCAATTTGAATATTCATTAAATTTAATTTAGTTACATAAGAATATTTAAGAAAAGCTAAAGTATATGAGATCCTACAAGTCTAAATTGAATATGGTTTTGAAGGGTGAGTTTAATGAACAGTTTAAAAGAGAAATTATACTGTAGTTTGGGTAACAATTAATTACTGTGAATTGTTAAAAATCTTGAATTCTTTCTTGTCCAAAACACAGTGTCTAAAGATTATATATGCATTCATAACTAAATCACTTTGGCAACCATATGGAATATTTGTCAAGTATGGCAGTCTGAGAGTTTTCTAACTTGGCAATTAACAAGTGAGGACAATGCATATCCACAGATTCACAAGCAGATGATGGAAGGCATTTAGTAAGAAGAGAACTCTTGGTTTCAGAAAAAGCAATAAAAATCCCTAACTAAGACAGTCACTAATATTTATTTTTATTTCCAAGGGTGTTAGCAGATTTCAACTGTGAAGAAATTTCTAACCTGGTCCTTGGTACTGTGCTGGGAGGCTCTAGTATTGAATAATGAGAAGACATGGAGGTAAAGAGTCAGGAGGAAGGAAGTCACTAATTAAAATTGTTGGATGAAGCCGAGTTGAAGGTTGACATGTGTAGATAAATTATGATGAGCAAGTTGTAGTCTCTAATATTGAAATAGATGAGGATGCTGACTCCAACGCTTGGCAGAAGTGGCCTGAGAAAACCCAGGCAATCATTCTGAAAAGTGTGTATGCATATGTTAAATAGTAATGAAAGGAGCCCCCTCTGTGGTTCACCCCAGCTGCGGTGGTTTGTCGTTTTCAATAAAAACTTAATGCCTCTCTCTGAGAATGAATGCGTGCTCTGGTTTATAAAGGGATAATGCACTGGCCTTATTTCCAGTGTCTGACAGATCAGCAAATACACGTAGGCACAACTGCCTATTTGCTATTTACTACTACGGTAAATGGCAAGCCATAAAATGTGATCTGTTTAAATTGCATTTTGCAAACAATCCTTACTTTATGCCATACACTCTGTGAGATATTATGATTATTATTTATGAGGCACAGTTAAGAGTGCCTGGTGCTGTGAGAATTGTGGATTTCTTTTACATTTAATTTTGCAAAAGAAAGAGACCCAGAGATTATCATGTTGGGGAATTTCACTTTATGGTGGAATGAAGTGAAAAGTTGTAATAACTTGTCCATGATTATACAGATAGCTAAAATGGAGTTCAATTCTGAATGCCGGAATACAGCATCTTTAATTTCAGTATGACTGAATACCCATGTTTTTATATTTTAGACTATTGTTAGCAGAAAATAAAATTCTCTACTAGTAATGGCATTGTCACCATGAATTAACAATTTGTATAGACAAATCAGAATATATATATATATATATATATATATATATTTGCATTTGTATATATGCATGCTTGTATGTGTGTGTACATAAATACATATTCAAACTAATTTCTGACATTTATGAATAAAATAAATGATATTTATGAATGTACATGTATATGAATTATATGTAATTACATCTATAAAAATATATTCATGTATATCTGCCACCTATTTGTCTTCTATCTATCTATCTATCTATCCATCCATATATCATCTATCTATCATTCATCTATCTACCATCTATCTACCATCTATCATCATCTTTCTTTTACTAGCTGACTTGTAATCCATTTAACCTGTGAGAAACTTTTCAAATCAGAATTGAATTCAAGATTTATCATGTGAAATAATTATAGATGATAAAATAGATCATAAATCTTATTTTCTTTTTATCAGGGGCATGTGTTTACTGTGCATGCATGTATATGCATATCTGTATGTATATGTACACCCTTTTGTGGGCATGTATGCACATACTCGTTCTGTGTATTGGGCAGGTGAGTACATTTAATGTCATTTCATTTTTCAGGCATCATTGTGGTGTGTAGAATGGCCCTCATCGGCTCATATATTTGAATGTTTAGTGACCACAAGTGGCACTATTTGAGAAGTATGAAAAAGTGTTACCTTGTCAGAGGCATATGTCACTGTGGGTGGGATTTGAGGCTTCAAAAGTCCACGCTGGGCTTAGACTAACTCTCTGGTTCTAGATCAGATTGTAGCTCATTCTTTCACAAGAGTTGCCTTGGTCATGGTATGTCTTCATACCATACAATAGTCATACAATAGAAGAGTAACTAAGATACCTGGTTAAGATACTAAACTTCCGTGGTTGGTTTCCACCTTACTTTGTGAGACAGGGCCTATCACAGAACCTGTATTTTGCTGGTTTGATGAGGCTGACTGATCAATGATTTCTGCTATAACCCAGAGACTACAGCTATCCACATGGAATTTTACAGAGTAACAGGGGATCCAAATACTGGTCCTCATGCTTTGGTGACAAATACTTTATAACTAAATGACCAGTAATAATTCTTTGCCCTCATGATATTTAGAACCCCATACCTAGAGTGCATTATACTTGCTTTAAACATTTTCTTTTAATAATTTTATTCCAATTTTGCTTTTAACCTATACATTTTCCATGACATATTCTGAGTCACTTGTTTTTTTCTTGAATTTTTATATTTCAGAGTGGATACTAACCCATAATCATCACTTAGATCCTGTGCCTTTAAGTAAATCCTAGAATCATATAACTGGCCCCTTAGATTCTTAGTCATGGGTACTTATCAGAGGTGTTACTGACAATCTGTATTTTTCTACCTGGAATTTATTTTCTTAGTATGCTATTAAACTCTGTTGATTTTAAATGGTTATCAAATTGGAAGAGCAAAAATAAGAAAATATATTTTAATATATTATATTAGACTTTGCTTTCCCTGGAATATATATTAAAAGTTGAGTGAAAATTAAGAAATCATGAACTTTTAATTTTTAAGAATGGGAAATTTATAGAGGACTGTAGTTACATAAAATTGAGGTCATTTCATAATTTCATTTTGTAAAATTTTAATTCTCCAAATTCCATAATATGTTTCACTGTACAGATTTTGAAATGTTACTGTCATTTATGGACAATTTTGAGGATGATTATGACGATTATAGTTAATTGGCTTAGTCTAAAGGAGTTCTGGATTTTAAAGTTTTATATACAATTATATATACACACAGTATTAAAGTTGTAGAAAAGTTTCTTCCCACTCAAATTTTATTATGCCAAAAAATATAATACTAACTAAATTATTGTATCTTTCAATACTGCCTTGTTCTGGTTTTGTCTTTGACATATCAGTTCTGAACATATTCATATATAAGATCAAGAGAATCAAATGTCATGGTTGTCTTAATATTTTTCTGAACATCATGCAATAGATCATGTCAGTGAAAAACCTGGGAACTATTGCTATTTAACCCAAATAATTTGTTGTTTCAATAAGGCAGTGTGATTAGAAGTTGACTCAATAATTTTGTTGGAGGCCTTTCTTTTTCAGACACTCAGATCAATAATTATTTTTATGTTAAAACATAGTCTATGTTAAAGGTTTTCTTGTTATGCCTTTTTTTGTTGTTGGCCATAAATCCACAAAGTAATTTAGACAAAATCGATATGTTATATCCAATAAGCAATGATTAATAGTTGCATGGTAATAAAATGTCTGTTATTAGCTAGGTAGCATGACAATTAATGGAGGAACTGACTAATATTAGGTAGCAAGAAAAAGAATTCAGATGACATGCACAGGCTTTGGCAAGTTAAGAAGAGGCTGAAGAATTATAAATACAAGGTGGAGGTAGTGGTATGTACAACTCAGTAAGTAGACCTGCCAACCAATGAACATATGTTATGTGGGATTCAGAGATCTCTCAGACACTGCACCACCAACCAGGCGGTATATACCAGCTGATAGAAGCACCCGGACACATATACAGCAGAAAACTGCCTGGTCTGGCCTCAGTGAGAGGAGATGCACCTAACCCTAGAGAGACTTGAGGCCGCAGGGAGTGGGAGGTTCTAGTGCAGTGGCTGTGGAGGAGTGGGAACTTCCTCTTGGAGACTGAGAGAGGAGGTATGAGATGGAGAGTGGTCAGGGGTTGGACTGGAAGGGAAATGAAGACTGGACTGTAAAAAAGGATTAAAGAATAATAAAAAATGAGTCTCTTAAGGTTGTGCTTTACTTACCAATAACATGGATATGAAGTTACCAGCAGCAGTCATAGATGGATAGTAGACCAGAAAAAATATAGTTATATATGGCTAAAGTAATACAATTTAAAATGTGATAATAATACTGTGAACTATCTTAATGTTAGGTGACAGCTAGCCGTATGTTGATTTTATACGGTTCAGCACCTTAATGCTGTCCTGGGCTAGGACCTAGGTTTTGGTTTCAGTTGAATTTTGGCTCAGAGATGTAGGTCCCATTTCACATGACACAGTCTGCAATGTGAGACCCAGAGACTTTATACTAAGGGATGGTAGTAGCTCTAATTGAGCAGTACTCAAGCTATCAATGCCCAACAATTGTTGGTGAATATAGCTCCATATCCTAGGAATTCTAAGGAAAATAATATCGGGTCATGAATACTTCCTTTGTTAACCATCTATGACTGACAGTCAGCAAGAACAGTGAAGAAAATTAAAGAACTTCTCTTGTTTTAATTTGTATGTCTCAGTGGGAGAATGTCTTTTTTATTATTATTATTACATTGAACTATAGGAATCTACTCCTTTCACCAACTGTGAAAGCCAGTTTTCATAACCAGAATTAGTTATGACAAGCCCAGAAAATCATGATGACAATGACCACCCAGAGGGAAGACCTGGGAAAAATGAGTCAAGGTAGGCTGGAGCTTCCAGGGAACATATATGAGGGAGACAAAACTGTATATAGGGCATGGATCTGACCTAGCAGAGCAGATCTCACTTTTATTAGTAATTGGTCTAAGACTGGTAGAGAAAGGAGGTCTTCATATTAATGATGGGTATGGGAAGACAAAAGGTAGGGGTTGTAGTTCATTAGAGAAATGAACTTGAGATTCAAGTAGAGTGAACCTTATTTTATACTTACGTGGTTTATTCATCCCGAGCTTCCAGTTCTGTGAATGCAGTTGCCTTCCTGGATTTGAAAGTAAACTAGTAGAGCCCAAGTTAGTGTAATTCTGGCTTTAGATGCTGGTCAGGATGTTGAAACACTGGACACAGTGTAGGAAGATACGTTAGGTGCACTTTTTTTTTTTATGTAACATTACAGTTAAAACTTGCAAAAGTTAATTATTTATTTTTATTTTCTTGTGCTTTCATCTGGGGCAATGTAAAAGAAGTGCCAGTAACTTTGTTACAATTTTCTCTAGACCCTATGGATACACCTAATACTATAGATCATGAGTTTCCAAGGTAAACTAGGTAGGAATCTCTGAATTTTCAATATGTAACATTGTTCCTGCTGTATAATACATTTTTATTATTTGGGGGAATGGAATGATATATTGAGGCAGAATTAAGTCTTTTAGAATTTGGACCACTCTTCTCAAACCCTTCCATACTAGAATTTTGTATTGAGTATTTGATGTGTGAAAGGAATGATGACTTGTACATGTCCCATCCAGACACACACTAATTTTATTCTTTTCTATTCTTTTAACCAAATTCAGGGAACTGGATGTGGTCCTCTTGATTAACTGATCAAAGACAACCTACAGATTGGCTGGCGTGCTCAGTTTACCATACATAGCTTTTCGACCCATACCACGAACTTCATCCCTTCTGCAGCATACAAAGTTAATAAACTTCTGTGTTTAAAATGTCCTCAAAATACAATACTACAAAAAGGAAATTAAAATTATCCATAAGAAAGCCTTGGAAGAAATAAACTACAATCCTTGAAGCTAAAGTTAGATTTATTAAAAAAATCAAATATATATTAATGAATTTATGTAGTTACCCTGGTAGAAAAGAACCAAGCTATTTTATTTGTGAGCTAACCATTTTCTCTAATTCAAAAACTTTGTGGAGCAGATGAGAAATTACTGCATGAGAAGCACATTAGGAGGATTGGATGTGCATGTTTACATTTCATTGTTTTAATCTAATCTAATACAACACACAGTAAAGTCCTTCATACACACATCCAATGGCGTGCATCATCATGATTGTACTGCATAATAATTAGGCATTAGTGATAAGCAGTTCCCATAAATTACTGTAATTAGTATTACTCCTCCAACACCACAATGATTTTTTTTTAAGGCTTTCCCTTCTAATTCTGCTAATTCTTTAGTATCTATCAGAAACACAAATGCTACCAGTTTTGCTTTGGCCATGAATGATGTAATTATCATTATTCTTTTTTACCCAGTAAGATGTTGACTAGGCTTCTGTCACATTAAGCAGAGTAAAATCACTGCACAGTAGCTAATGCTGTCTCTGTTCCAAGACAGGCATGTTGGGTTTAGCCCTCATAAATCATTTCTTTGTATATTTTCCAGGGTTAATGCTGTATGCTTCACCATATATGCTATTCCTCTCCTTGGTTTTTTCCTGATAGAGGCATGAGTTTTAGTTATTTATGAAGCATAGGTCAGGAATGTCTGGCTTGAATCTAAGGTGGTGGTAAGAGAGAAATTCTTGCTGTGTGTTGCACAGGTAATAGGCTAAAGATAGAATAATTTGTGAAGTGAATAAAAAATGGAAATATATTTTTGACAACAGGTAGTCTGCTATGAGATATGAGCTCAAAGATTCATTTTTTCACTAATTTAATTGCTTGCAAAGAGCAGAAATTAGAAAGCTGATGATTTAGGGACCATAGAACACCATCTGAAAGAGCTATTAGAAAATTCATGGAAGATAAGGGCACATGATCTGCTTGAATAACCTTGGCTTTAAATGTTCGTTAAGCCAAGATAACCCTTCTTATTTATAAAGACTTCTTCCATGGCAAGATATTTTATTTCCAGTATTTAAAAAAAAATAAGAAATATTAAAATGCTTGATAAAACAAATGCCTAAATAAGTATACATACCAATGCATAAGTAACTATGAAAACAATTGAGTCTTTTATTGCAAAGTTTAGGAGACGAAATGGATACAGTAAATAGAAGTGCAGGCTTTAAAAATGTTGTCCTCCACATTCACATCATCTGTGTCCTTGATAGTCTAATGCCTTCAAAGTACCCGTATATAAGTGTGCTGGTTAGTACTGTCAACTTGATACAAGTTTAAATCATCTGAAAGGAGGGAACCACAATTAAGACAATGTCCTCAAAAGTTCTGGCTGTAGGGCATTTTCTTAATTAGTGATTGATGGGTGATGGTCCAGCTCATTATGGGTGATGCCATCTCTGTGCTTGTGGTCTTGGGTTCTATATGGAAGCAGGCTGAGCAAGCCATGAAGTGCAAGTCAATAGACAGCATTTTTCCTCTTTCATCAGCTCCTGACTCCAGGTTTCCGCCTTGCCAGAGTTCTTGTCCTGACTTCCTTAGGTAATGTGAAAATATAACCCAAAATAAACCTTTTACTCTCCAGTTTGCCTTAGTTATGATGTTTCAACTAGGTCAATAGAGATAATACTTGTTTGTGTTTCTTGGTGAAAGAAAGTCACAAGTTATGGAAACAAGATCTGTAGGTTTCTAATTTATGCCACAATAAATTATTACAACTCAACTTCATTTTCTCACAATGAATACCCAAGAATTCCAGAACATTTCTCTTGGCTCTGAAATGAGGATAGTGGCAAGAATGACAACTGTAACTATGAATCTGTTTTTGTATTAAGATTAAGCCTATTTCTTGACTTCCTGTGTCCATATTCAAAAGCAAAATATTTAAATTCTTGCTTTGTTGTTTTATTCCTGGGGACTTTCTGGTTATATTTGAGGCAACAAATAAACCAAGATAATCTCCTCATCTCAGAACATTTAGCTTAATAACATCTTTGAAATCCTTTTAACAGGTCAGGAAATACATTCAAATGAGTTTTGGAAGAGGTGATCATTTTTCTGTTGCCCACCTTGATGATCTAGATACCCATGAGTGATGAACTCCTTATAAGTTTTAATCATGTTAAAAACCTGTATCAGTAAGTTCCTACCCCTTCTCTGAAGCAACTTTAAGCATTTTTTGAGCTTCTTATGATACTTTCATACTCATTTCTCAGGTTCATTTTCTGATGGAAATAATTCCCTCGTATTTTTAGCTAATGAAGCAGATTCTTGGTCATTGAGCCTCTGAAAGATCCTCCCTTTGCCAAGTTCATACCTCATACATTATAACCCAGTCTAATCTTCCATCACAGACAATTAAGTTTCATGAAGAAAGAAAGTAATGACAAAACCAAACAGTTCTGTAGAGATTATTATGGATCAAGAACTATTTAGAATGCTTTGGTCATACTAATCTACTTAAAATTCACACTATTTATTGAAAGCACTTTTATTATTATCACCACTTTGTAAAGGAAAAAGCTGAGATCCCGAAAGACTAAATAGATTGGCAAGTTCTACACCTATCAAATGGCTGCTGGGAGTTTAGCCAGGTTCTGGCTATAGAACCCATGTTCTACATCACAACTCTACCTTGCCTTTCACGAAGCAGAAACAAAGGTAAATTTGAACACCCAAGCAACATTATGCACAACTGGAAATGATGTTACACAATTGGGGGAAGATGAAGGAAAAGTTTGTATGTAGAGTGAGGATGAGTGAGAAGATATAGGCAGGGAAGGGGAGATGAGAGAAGAGAAGAGAGGGAGACAAACAGAGTAGAGAGAAGAGAGAGATAAGAGACATGGAGAACTTAGAGGGAGAACAAGGGAAGGAGGAAGAGAAAAAGGAGATGCAGAGAGAGAAAGATACAGGTACAGAGACAGAGAGACAGAGAGACAGAGAGATGGAGAGATGGAGACAGAGACAGAGACAGAAGGAAGGGAAAATGAGAGCAAGAGGGAGAGAGAAAGATCCATAGATTACAAGGATGAGAGTAATTCTTAATGTTATCTTTGATGACCCCAACTTTTTTTCAAGGGAAGTGATGAGGAAGGCCAGTGACCATCTCATGTGAAGACTCTCCCCCTGCTCCTCACCTCCAGTTATTTGGTTTACACAGGGAGGACACAGCAATATTTCTCTCAGATTTGTTTCTCGTTGTGAAATTCATGATAAAGAGCTAGCACTAAATAACATAGCTTTTCTCTTATAAAAGAAATTAATGCATAATTAAAATGCCCAACATGGGCCAATAAAGAATGAGGATTTATCCAGTCAGGAATCAGAAAAGAAACAGCACTTTAATGAAAATAGTATGATTTGTTTCTTGGTCATCCATAACAGTGCATATCTTTTATAATTTGCAAGCTAAAGATCAGTAAGAAACAATCTTTTAAGTCCACCAACTTTGTTCCCCAATAAAATGCCCTCAATTTTAGAAACTGACAGATTTTTAAAACTTTCAACTATAATAAAAGTCTTCATATATTTCTCACCAATAACATGTATATATATATATATATATATATATATACTGAAATTCTTTCATGTTGACTGTACTTACATCATAATTTAGCGCTCCTTGGGCGCTAAAATTTATTGACCTTAAATTTTATCTCATTTGCCTTGTAATTAATAACATACACTCTTCAAATTGTATGTAAACTATTTATTGATACACTGTATCATAAATAAAACTATTGTGTAAATAAACCCATGTTAATATTTTAAAGGTATTTGGATGTTTGTGTGTGTGAGTGCGTGTGTGTCTGTCTGTATGTATGTATGTGTGCAGATTTTATTAATGGCCTTCCTTATGAGTGATTCATATTATGCATTGTTGGACTGATAAACAAATGTGAATAAACTAATAGTCAATATGATGTGAATCACTTGTTTTGTCCTGGTCATTCTTTTTGTGAATAGAAAAGCCTGGATGAGTGGGTCATGTTACTCTGCATAGTAAGGAGACGAGATTTGAAAGAGAGTAGGGAAAAGGCTGTTTCTAAGTTTTGTTCATGTTCTTGCTAAATACTAAGACTCAGGCTGAATACTTTGTATTTTTCCTTTTATGTGTTTCCAGTGAATTTTGAACTTAAATAATTTTCCCCTTCTTCACATGATCTATTTGGAAAAAAAAAAAAAAAAGAAAAACTTAAACAAAACAAAACAAAAACCTAAAGCATTTCCTAGAAGTCATATGTAATTCAAATTCAGGTGAGCAACTCTGATGCACTGAAAATGAGATTTTGGTTTTACGAAGACTTTATATTGACTTCAGTGACATGGCTTCACCTCATGAAGATGCTATGATTTAGCAGTGATCCTTCTTAAAACCGATGAGGGTATTTTAAACATTTAAAAACATGTGCTCTCTTCTTTAATCTCAAATATCTTTAGAATCCACACAACAGTTTCTTCTATCTTTATGTAAAACATCTGTCCCCTCAAGAACAAATAATTATATTTTTTAATCAAGCAAATTTTTACTTATGTAACAGACAAAAATCTGTTGTAAACCAAGAAAGTTTATGCTAGTAACAGTGAATATGTTAATATAAAGTAGACATTCTCGTATTAGAGCAAACATATTTCTTAGAGTAATCCAATAAAAAAGTTCTTATGTTTTATTTATTTATTTTTAATAATAAATTAGTAAGGGAAAATCCTAATGCCTGAGTGAGGTTTTCTATTCTATGAGGAAGGAATGTGACAGAACTTTTTTATGTCCTTGCCTTTCTTTTTCATATTATTTCCTTCTATTGAAAATAGTTTTTCTTCTTATATAATGTATCAATCATTGTTTCCTCTTCTACTTCTCTGACTTTCAATCCCCCTCCCCCGACACCATCTGGATGCACTCACTTTCTGTCTTTCATTAGAAAACAGACAGGCTTCTAAGGGTTGATACTAAAGTAAAATATGATAAGACAAAACAAAAACTAACACATCAGAAGTGGGCAAAACAAACCAACAGAAGGAAAAGAATCCAAAAGAAGACATAAGAAGCAGAGGCCCACTCATTGATACACTCAGGAGTCCCATAAAACCACTGTCTTAGGCTTTTATTGCTGTGAAGAGACAACATGACCATAACAATTCTTATTTAAAAAAAAAAACACATTTAATTGAGACTGCCTTACTGTTTCAGAGGTTTAGTCCATTCTCATCATGGTGGGAAACATTATCGCATTCAGGCAGACATGGTGCTAGAGAAAGAGCTAGGGGCGTACTTCTGGATTTTCAGGCAGCAGAAGGAGACTTCCACACTAATCATAGCTTAAGCTTATAAGCTTGGCTCTGTAGTGACATACTCCCTAGAACAAGGCCACACCTACTCCAACCATCACCACCCCTAATAGAGCCATTTCCTATGGGCTAAGCATTTGAACACATGCGTCTATGTGGGCCATTCGTGCTCACATCACCACAAACACTAAAATGGAAGGCAAACCATATACTTAGTTTATTGATATAGCTATAAGCTAAGGATCTGGTGCAGACCCCTGTAGGCCCAGTGCCTCATACTGCCTCGGTCTCTGTGAGCCTTCATATGAGCTTTAATAACGTTGGTTTAGAAGGTCTTGGTTTTCTTGAGGTTCCCCATCCCCTTTGGCTTTTACATGTTTTATGTCTCCTTTCCCATAGAGTTTTCTAGTCTTGGGGGTAGGGTTTAATGGAGGTATCCATTAGAACTGATTGTTGCAAGGTTTCTCAAATTCTGCAATAATATTTGAGTGTGGGTTTCTGTATTTGTTTTCACCTACTGGAGGAGGAAGCCTCTTGGATGCTAGATGAACAAGGCACTGACCTATGAGTATAGCAGAATATAGTTAAGAGTGAATATGTTATCATTACTTTTTTTTTTCTTTTAGAATTACCACTATTTGGTTTTACCTGAGGTCCCGGAGATGTCTAGTTTCTGGTTCTTGGTCATCCAAGCAGTGATGGATGGGTTTTATCTCATGGAGTAGGCCTTCAGTCAAATCAGAAATTGGTTACTTGTGCCACCATTGTCCTAGCTTATCTTGCATGCAGGGCACCATTTTAGATCAAGGGGTTTGTGGCTTGGTTGATGTTAACATTTCTCCACTGATGAAATTCAGAGTTCCTTCCTGTACCAAAGACATTAGAACATAGGGGTGGAGGCTCTGTGTAATAACCAGCTCAACATCTCCTTGTTCAATGAGATGTATAGGTGTTGCCTTCAGCAATAGGGCCGTAACAACAGTTTGTGGAGAACAACCTGCAATATTGGCAACAGCCTGGGTTATTTTGGGGGCTTCCCATGAGATCCCTTTGGCCAAAAACTCATCTAGATATAACCTAATCCTGGTACTGTAACCTTCATAAGGTGAATAGATGTTCAGCTGGGACTCTGTCTTCAACATTACTTGATGATTTTATTTAGACCATTTTCATATATGTCTCTATTTTAGAAAGCTTCTATTGTATTACACTTTCATACTATCCCTCAAATGGAGCAGAATTGTAACAGTCTTTCTTTGTATTCCTATCAACACCCCTTTCCCCACTCTATACTTGATCATCCTCTTCTGCCCTATCAATCTATAAATTATCTATTCCATTTCTCTCTCCTAAAGATCTCTATTTGTACCTTAGTCCATTACTCTTTACCTGCCCTCTCTGTTTCTACAGATTGTAGCTTGACTATTATTGACTTAACAGCTAATATGCACATATAAGTGAATATATACCATATTTGTCTTTTGTGGTCTGGCATACCTCACACAGAATGATATTTCCTAAGGTCATCTATTTCCCTGTGAATTTCTTTTTTAAAAAAAAGATTTATTGGTCATTTTGTTTATTTACATTTCAAATGTTATCCTCCTCCCCAGTTTCCCCAGTGCAATCCCCCATCCCACCCCCTGTCCCCCATGCTTCTATAAGGGTGCTCACCCACCTACCCACCCACTCCTACCTCCCTGCCTTGGCATTTCCCTATACTGGGGCATCAAGCCTTCACCAGGCCAAGGGCCTCTTCTCCCACTGATGGCTCAACAAAGCCATCCTCTGCTACTTATGTGGCTGGAGCCGTGGGTCCCTCCATGTGTACTCTTTGGTTGATGGTTTAGTCCCTGGGAGCTCTGGGTGTTTGGTTGGTTGATATTGTTGTTCTTTGTATAGGGTTGCAAACCTCTTCAGCTCCTTCAGTCCTTTCTCTATCTCCTTCATTGGGGACCGTGTGCTCAGTCCAATGGTTGGCTGTGAGCATCTGCCTCTGTATTTGTCAGGCTCTGTCAGAGCTTCTCAGGAGACAGCTATATCAGGCTCCTGTCAGCAAGTACTTCTTGGCACCAGCAAAAGTATCTGGATTTGGTGTATGTATATGGGATGAATCCCCAGGTGGGGTGGTGTCTGCATGGCCTTTCCTTAAGTCTCTGCTCCACTCTTTGTCCAGGTATTTCCTTTAGACAAGAGTGAATTTCATGATGTCACCTTTTTAAACAACTGAGTAATATACCATGCTGTAAATGTACCTCATTTTTAAATCTATTCTTTTGTTGAAAGACATGTAGATTATTTACAACTGAAAGCAGCCATGAATATGTTTGAGAAAGTATTTCTGTGGTAAGAAGAAACATACTTTGAGTGTATGCTCAAGAACGGTATAGCTGGAGCTTGAGTTAGATTGATTCACATCGTCCTAAGGAACTATTGCATTGGTTTCCATAGTGGCTGTACAAGTTTGCACCCTCACCAGCAATGAATAAGTGTTCTTTTTAACTCCACATTGCTTGCATTATCTGTTATTTATTTTCTTGATCTTAGTCATTTTAACAGATAGAAGATTGAATCTCAATATAGTTTTGATTTCCATTTTTCTGATGGGTAAGGATATTGACCATTTTGTGAACTGTTTCTCTTCCATTTGAGTTTACTTTGTTGAGAATTTTGTGTTTAGAGCGGTACCCCGGTTTTTATTCGTTTATTTTGTCTTGATATTTAGTTTTTTTAGTTTCTTATATAGTTTGGATATTATCTCTTTATCAGATGTGTTGTTAGTAAAATGTTTTTTTTCCATTCCATAGGCTGCCACTTTGTCCAAATGATACTGTCTTTTGCCTTACACTTTTTGCTTTTCAGTTTCATGACATCAAATTTATTAGTTGTTGATCTTAGTGCCTGTGCTAATAATGTTCTTTTCGGAAAGTCTTTTTTTTTTTTTTTTTTTTTTTTTTTTTTTTGTACTAACAAGTCAAGACAATTTCTCACTTTTTTTTTTTTTTTTTTTTTTTTTTATCAGGTTCACTATCTGGTTTTATGTTGAGGCATTTGATACAATTGGAGCTGAATTTTCTTCAGGGTGGTAAGTATAAATCTATAGGAATTCTTCTATATGCAGCCATACAGTCTTACCACCACCATTTGTTGAAGATTCTGTCTTTTTTCCAGTGTGTCATTTTTAAAGACTTGTTTTCTGTTATACTCAACCACAATGTTCCTGCATAAAATCTTGGTCCTCAAGGTGACTATATTGGAGTTCTATAGATATTTTGGAGGTGAAACATTATTGGAAATTCTTAGGTTACTGAGGGTATGACTTCAAATGGAGTTGTGGGATCTTTCTTCTCTCTATTTCTGTGCCAGGAAGGTTTGATCTGTCACACACTTTATTATGATGAGGTACCATCACTGGCATCCAAAACTAGTTGAACTGTCTGATCTTGTACTTGAACCTCCTGGACTATGTAGCCAAATATTAACGTCTATTTACTTCTCATGTAGCCAATGTCAAGATTCTTCTTATAGAGACACAAATCTAATATAATATTGTATTAAAAAGATCACAACATATGTTATTAATAATCATGGCTATTTATTTCCTATCAGAATTCCCAAGAGATGTGTTTAAGTGATAAACAATCTGTTGATTGTTACAAAATCTGCTGCTCACGTAGCACCAGCATTTTCAATCATAGGCTGATAACTTTTAGACATAATTCTTTTATGTAACTAAGAATATAAAGCTGAAGATTTATTTGCCTTATTTGGGGATATCGTTTTTGTAATTTTGCTTCATTTTGCAGAAACATCCACAGCTTAGTGATGGAGAGATGCTATTTGCCTTCAAAACTTTTAATTGTTGTGGTACCTATAGGGGATATTTATGCCCTGCTTAGGCTATTAGATTTATCAACTTGTGAAACAGAAGATGTTCTGTGGAAATAACATTCATCATTGATTTATACTGACAAGCTGGCAGAAACCCAATAATCAATGAATTTGAGTCATGAAATATTAATTTTTACTCACTTGCTCAGTACTTAAAATATTTAACAACCTCATATTTGTGGTAGATTAAAGCTGATCTATAAAATGATAGAGGTTTCAGAAAATGCTTGGGTGTGGGAAATAATTGTGCTTCTATTGGAGCTAATTAGAATGAATGACAATTTGATTTTTCATTGTACATGCATTGATATTTCACAAAGGTTCCTAGGCAAGGGTTCTCCCCTCCACCCCAAAAGCTACTTTTTTCTAAAGACATTTTATGTATTAGTTAGATTTACCTTCTTTGGATCAGATAGTCTTGCTCTTTATATTTGTTACATTTTTGCTTGTTTGTTTGTTACTTAAATTGTTACAGATATCCCACAGTGCATAGGGACATTACCATGGTAATTTTGAAAAGCAATAAGAACTGGTATACGAAGTTTGGTTTTGATGTCTAGACTTACCATGCCATATACATAATGTACAAGATTATTTATGACATAAAACCAATTTCTGAAGAGCATGCAGCAGGCCCCCCAAGCAGTCTAAAATGGCTCAGGAGATTAATTTGGGGAGTGGTGGGGAGTAGAGGATATAGCCACAGTGTGACTTTCAGATATACTTTGAACACAAATGCCTAGAGACAAAGACAAGGACTTCAAGAGCAGATGTGGGTCAAAGAGAGAGGCAGAGGAGGCTCAAAAGCTGTCAACTATAAAACATTGGAAAGTGTCAAGGTGTTTACTGCAATCGTTCTAATCAGAACTCATGTTTATTACAGAGTTTTGAGCACAGACATGTTTATATGCAAAATGTAAATCCCAGTCCAAGGGAGGTCTGAACAAGGCATATTACTACAAGGTCTAGTAAGATGAGCTTCCAAACGTGATTTTTATTTCTGTTTTGTATATAACATTTCAATTTTGAAGCTTACTTGTGACTTACTTTGAAAAGATTCAATGCTATTAACCATTAAGATAAGCTGTCAGTTTCTTCTGAGAAGGTTTTAGTTTTCAATATTCCTCTAGGGTGTCAGTCATCAGTCTTCCTATAGGAGAATTTTGTCTTTCACCTACAAATCTGCTTCATTTCCTGTGGTGATGGCATAAACAACATAATTAATTCATGACTTGAAAACACATCTTGTTAGATTGAAAACATATCAAAGTATTGTGCAGAGTACTTGAAATGCTGTCGATTATTTTTAAACAATGAATATGTATTACTATTCTGTTCAGAAAGAAAACATGTCAGAAAGTATGAGATGAGATAAAATGTGTTTGTAAAAAGATGTAGAGGATACTTTCTCATCTCTGTTGGGTTCTGGCTATTACAGTTTGTATGGATTCGTCAAGAAACATGATTCTCTGAGCAGAGTGGTACAAGTGATATGTTTTTCTTTCTTTTCCTTTCTTTCTTTCTTTTTTTTTTTTTTTTTTTGTGTGTGTGTGTGTGTGTGTGTGCAATCAGCAGAGGTTTATTGGGAAGAGTTGGCTATCCAACAGTCAAAACTGCTCGTCCACACAGGAACAGAATTTTGACAAAAGGCCAGCAAGCTGAGGGTTTTTGTTTTTGTTTTTGTTTTTGTTTTTTTTTTTAATAGCATGGGGTGGGGAAAGGAAGGAATTTTTGCGCGGTTACACATGATTGGTTGTTTTACAAATTTGAACATCAGCAGGCTGTAACACTGGGAAAACCTCAAGGGGGGGGGTAACCAAGAACAATGGAAAGTTAGCTACTCCTTGGAACCACCCAGATGACTTGCATCTTTCTCTGTGGTTAGGAATGTCTTCTTGCTTTGGGCCTTCCCCACCTTGAGGCTTGAGGAATGTTAATCCAGCAAGTGTCCTCTGATTCAGGGATAATGTCCCTGGGCAGTGAAAACCTGAAATCTTACATTCAGTTCCGCCTTCTGTTACCTGCATTCTCTTGCTCAGGTTTAGGGTAAAAAAAAAGCCTATATATATATATATATCATAAAATGGTCTTTATAATTTTTCACTCTACATCCCCACTTTTTCTGATTAGGCTATGTTTTTAATCATAAAAACTCAACTATTAATAAGTCTATTCTCACCCCACTTTTTCTGATTTGGATCTTTAGAAAAGTTTAAACTCCAGTGTCATCATAATTATCATTTTCTTGACCTAAAGCTCGATATTGATCGCGAAACACAAAAAAACTGAACAGCACTTATCCTTCTTCTAACAAAAGTTACTAATCTATTTAAAATGTAAGGACCTATGGTTCACAAGTGGTCCAGCAAGGGAGGATAATAGGGTTGTCAACCAAGGGGACTTATTGAACCAACTCTCGAATCAACTTTGCTGCTCCTCTCTATCTTTCTGTCTCTGGTCTAACCTTAGCAGCACACAGACCTTCTTCTTTAAGAAACAGCAAGTCTAGTCCTCTTAGCAGCACCTGTCTCCATACCTGCGGCCACTCCTAGTCTCAATGTAACAGCTAGAGTCAAGGAAAATAGGCTCTCTGGGGAAGCATCTAGGGTGTATCTCAAATTCAGTTCAAGAGTACCTGAAGAGTGGTACTAAACCTGGAGAACTAGCTGGACAAGTATATAATAATCTTTGGCCTCATCTAAGACAGAAGTAGATATATAAAGGGTTAATCTTGAACTGCAAGCTCACCATTTATCAATCTTAGGCACTAAGTATCTGTTAGCAGGCGTCCTCGGGCTCTATTTTATTGGGTAGGGGGTCTCAAAAAGTTCTTATTCCTTTCAAATGCACTTTCAAAGTTATCCTCTGACTTTTAGCATATTTTGTGGCACATAGTTGTCTACATACACATAAAATCACATATATAATAAAGAGAAATTGCAAAAGGAACAAATCTATATAACTCTAGATTCACATTTCGATTTCAATCTTGGAATCACAAGCTGTCATTTAACTTTGGGTGTACACACCCTAAGCCCCACCCTCTAAAGCAGCATTATCCCTGTGCCTCTAGGGTGGGAAGTCTCAGGAGTCAAGGTCTGCTGTTCTTTGGCCTTGTAGAATAGCAGAAGACCTTGAGCTAAACAGCAGGGGGTTGTTCTGGATGTTCTTCAGTTGGCATCAGGCACAGGTGGTGTTGGTGAACTTCAAAGAGGTCGGATGGTCAACAGCACCAGGAACAGTCTCTTAGTATCCTGAAAAATCATTTCTCACAAAAAAGGGACATTCTGGGTGTGGAACAAGGACAAGGGGCACTCTAGCCAGCGCCAGTTCCTGAGGGCAATTTAGTTTTAGGGTTCTGTATATTTTCTCTACCTGTCCTGAGCTTTGGAGACAGTATAAACAGTGGAGCCTCTAATTAGTCTCTAATATCTCTGACAATTACTGACTTACCTTAAAACTGCTATCTGATCTGATTACCTAGGACACTTGAAACCTCAGGAAGGTCCCTATTCTAGGCTGTTTTCTCCTAGGTATTTTCTTATTTAAGTCTCATAAGCGTTTGCTTGATGGCATATCTTACACTGTCTTATTATTTCTCTGGCCCAAAACCTGAGGTCCATTATATGCTTTAAATCTCCTGGCTGCTTGGTTGTACTCATATTTTAAGAGTCCATCTGTGCATTTAGTCTGGTAAGTCTTTTGTTTTCTGGGGAGTATAGTTCTCCCTTATTGTGTGCACCATTGCCTTTTTTCCTCTAGATAGTAGCTGGCAGGATGGCTAGCAATCTGAGTTCTTTCTCTTACTCTGTGTTTTAAGTGAGGCCATCTCTTAGGCCCAAAACCAGGAAGGGCTCCTGTATCAAGCCACTTGATCTGTCCGGATATTGCCTCAGGCCATTGAGTCTCCTCCCTTTTGGTGTCCTGGGCAATGAATATTTACAGCTGCTGGCTTCATCAGGGTTTCCTCTCTTGGTATATAGCCTTTCAGGCATGGGCTGTGGCAAAAGCATACCTGCTTGTCGGCCCCAGGTTCTAAGGTTGCTTTCTGCACCGACGATCTCAGGGGTGGGGAGTCAGTCCAGATGACATTTGTGTCCACCACAGTAGTGCTGGCTTGTCTCTGACCAGCATGGAGAAAACTGCTCTCGTCTGTAAAGCAGGTTACCTCGACTCCCGGCTGGAGTCAGTAGGAGAAGCCTTTCCTCTACCTGTGAGTTCTTGTCAACTAGTTGCAGCCTGTCAGGTAGGAAGTGTATCTGGGCCCCCATCAGGGGGAGTAAGTCTCAACCTGACAGAGGGTAGGAACAGTCTAGGATGACCATAAATGAATGGGATACCCGGCCCATCTCTTAGTCTACCATTTTTCGGGTAGTTCATGAATACATTTTGACCCATTGGCCTGGAGGAGGACCCTGTGTCTATCAAGAGTTGGGTGGCTCCAAGCTGCTCCATCTATCTCAATAGCTGTCTTCACACAGAGCTAATATCTTCGCCATTTGGGGTGTTTTTCAAGGCCTGGGATTTCCTGGCCCTGGTTTGTATTTGTTAGGGCCCTCTTGGACCCTGAAGCTGGCTCCTTTACTTGCAATGTGCACACTGGTCTTTTTCAAGGAGTTTCTTATCTCTCTTTGATTGGCATCCCTCTTCTCTGTTTTCTGTAAATTCTTTTCCTGTTACCTTTCCTCTCCTTCACCTCTCTCTAGTCTCAGCAACTTACACTAGACCTTTTATCTTACACTAAACCTTTTATCTTCTCCACTCCTTTTCTCTAGACTTACACTAAACCTTCTCCACTCTTTTCCTTTGGACACTAAACCATCTCTACTCCTCTTCTCCACTCTTTTCCTCTAGACTTTCTCAGCAACTTATATTAAATTTTTAAATGACTTATCTTGTAGTATCTGTAGCCTCTGAAGCCTTGCCTATACTGACAGAATGTCTAGAAAGGCTGTGGGCAACTCATCCAATCCCTGCTTAACCTCATGTGTCTTGGTGAAAATTAGTGGGGTCTCATATAGCTCTCTCTCTCTCTCAAGATCTATCAATGGAATCTGGCATAGTCCTTTGGGTGTCTGTAACCTGCTGTTGACCACAGCCTGATCAATTGATGGGGTCCCCATGTCTGAGGGAACATTCTTTTTCTGGTGTTCTCTCTTGTTCTTTACTCCTGAAGACCAGAACCTACAAGGGTCTTGCGGAAGAAAGGCTTTTATCAGTGGGGACGGGTATTCTTCTACTAGATTTATCTAGTGACTATATTGGGCACTAGATCTAGGTGCCTGAGGGATCCTGGCCTATCTATTGCTTTGATAAGGAACTTACTTTTTACTATAAATTTGTATCTGTACCAAAATGGAGGCCCATTCTTTTGGCTCTCTGACTCAGGACAGCTTGTAACTTCTTGTAGTAGGCAACCTGCCTGACCTGTCTGACCTGTGTGCAGGCAGTTTTCTTCGTTCAGAGTTTCTAAGCTGGAGTCACATCATGTGACTTGTCTCAGTGCTACTTATAGAAATCTCAGCGCTATTCACTCACTATTTTTTTTAATAAAAAATATATAATTATAACTCTCAGGTGAATAATCTTGTTGGGGCTGTTTGTCCAGCTGCCCTGGCTCTATTGCCAGGTTTTTAACCACCTGGGCCCTATCTATCTTCATAGGCGGTAGGTGGAATGCTGCTGATTAGTTACAACAGTGACCCCAGGTCTCCAGTACAGTTATATACATCAAATTAGGTGGCAGCCAACTTGCATGACTGGGTGGTTCAAGGGGGCTGTGCTGGCTGGGCAAAGGCACCTTCCATGTGGTGTTACCTGGAGAACACCCTACATGCAGTAGGCGGGCTGTCCGAACCCGAACCACGGTCTGTGCCCCTTATTAAAGGACCTGCCCACCTCTCTGCTTTGCAGCAGCACTCTTGTACTGGCAGCTTCATCTCTTTCTCTGCCAGTGATCATGTTATCTCTTTTTAATTCAGGATGTTTAACACAGATTAACGGCTAACACAGACAATTTGCCAAGAAAACACACACACACACACAACACAGATAGCTCACCCCTCTTACGGGTGGCACATAAACCAGGTGATACAGACAGTTCTCGCCCCTGCCATAGGCGCAGAGACCAAGTTACACAATAAGGAAGGGCATCAGAAATCTGCCTGCCTATGCCTCTCAAGTAAGACTCCAATAACCAGACCCTTCCTCAAGACCACCCAAAAATCACAAGAAACTATACCTGGATGCAATCAGCAGAGGTTTATTGGGGAGAGTTGGCTAGCCAACGGTCAAAACTGCTCGTCCACGCAGGAACAGAATTTTGACCATGATATGTTTTTCTTAAGACAATAATTACAATCATACCTGAAGATTTATCCCAAGAAGGGAATACACTTGGGATTTATCCAAGGACTTTTACTCCCATGTTTCAAATACAAAGGGAAGTTGAGAAGTGAAAGCCTCTTCAAGATTGTGTTAGCTGTCAGCTCTGACAAAGAAATGTCTTCAGGCATATCCCATTTAGAAAGACTTGGAAGCTAAGTCCATGAGCCAGTGACAGAGTACCAGTAGTTTGTCAGGCTAAAAGATAATGGAATGACCTTCATTACATTTAAATGTCATAAATACATACCATGAAAAACTGGGTAGATCTGAGCCAACTAAAGACATGTATGATATGTGTGTGTGTGTGTATGTATGTCATATATGATGTATATGTAACCTAATGGTAAACAAAAAATTTATTTAACAGTGTCCAATATGTTTTAGAAGGAATTATCTTTTTTAATACAGAAAAAAAACTTTTATCTCACTTTAGGTATGTAACTAGTTGTATTAGTGCATGAAAGCCATGTAATAGTTGATTAATAGAATATATTAAAAACAAATTAATAGTTAAACAGACAGTCATTTTTCTTAGCAGTCTGTATACTAGGCAACTGGAAATTTGATTAAGAATTTGAGAACAATCTGGAAAGACTGGATAATACTGGCAGGTGAAGCTCACGTATTCTAGAGAGACTGAAGTTGATAAAAAAGCAGTTAAAGTTCATTTTCTAATCTCATCATATTTATATGGCTACTACAAAAAATTAAAACCAATTTAGTGGAATCAGTTAGAATGAAAAAGTAAGGGACAAGAAGGGTTCAAATGAAAAATGGAAAGAGAGGCTGGAAAACAGTTCTCTATAGTGAAGAGATAAGTAGTGAATGCTATTACAAGGGAGTAGCCATTGTTGGGAAGAAATATCTGAGCTATGACAGTCAGCCATCCAGTGCTCAGAATGGACCATGCTAAAGAACTGCTAAAGTTTTTCTGTTTTATGGGAAAAGTTAAGTGCTTGTAGCTAATCTCTCACTTATCCTATGCTTAGTTTATCTATGTGTTTAGTGCTTTTAAAGCAGTATATTCCTTTTTCAAATATAATGAAGATGTAGGCTGGGCAGATTGTATGTCCGTGTATTAAAATGATCAAGCAGCAACAGCTGTCTAATTGGTTTTGTGGCTGACTCCATAGGAGAGAATTCACAGGAAGCCAAGCCAAATACCCATGTCTGGCAAGCCCATGGAAACTCCAGGGGAACCTACTTTCATAAACCAGTATAATCTCTAACTATTTTTTAAATACTTATTTTTCTACCCACAGAGAAATGTAGCTCTTACTATCATCATAAAGGTTTCTTTTTGGCAGAACCTCACAATTGGTTAAATTCAGAGAATTGACTGTGAGGTGCCTAGTCACAGTTGATACATACGTACAACATAACCTCTGCATCTAGGACTCAGTGAACATTATGGAGGAGGTCAGGAAGAAGAGAAATTGTAAGAGCCAGAAGACCAGAATGGCAGCTGCAAATATTGTGTGGTAAGTGTGAAAGGGAGATGACATCCATGAAATCTCAATAAAATGGCTGCCTAAGCAAGACCGGATCAATTACAATGCCAGTTTACATGCCAGTATGAATGGAGGAAATCTCTCAATGGTTTCTCAAGGATGAAGAGTTTTAGGCAATTAACAACTACTGAGAGAGAATTGGTGAAGTTTAATTTTTTGCTATGTATTGTAAAGCTAAATGCTGCCCCTCCCCCAAGGCTTGGTTGCCTCCAGAAATGAGAGAATCTGCATGTAGACCCAAGTGATGTTTTGTCATCTTTCTCCCAGCTCCCAAGTTATTCTTGTTTGGTGAATAAAGGTGCCTACAGCCTACAGCTGGGCAGTAGAGACAGGCAAGGTTTGGGTTCTCAGGGTTGGGTTTGGAGAGAAGGAAGGAAGAAAGAGGAAGAAGAAGGAAGAAGATAGAGAGAGGAGAGATGCCATGGGCTGGTGAGTTATGAAAACATGGTCATGAGGGCTGGCCAATTGATGTTAAGAGCAGCCCAGATGGAACATAGCAAGTTATAATTTGGGGTTATTGATAGGAACATAGACTTAATAGCATAGATGGTAGATATTTGCCCAGTTCTAGTGCATTAAAGGCTTACTATAAATATAAAAGCTGTGTCTTTTAGCTAGGATCTGAATTATCAAAGGCAGGGTAGAAACCCCTGATTTGAGATTAAATGTTTAATACAACAGAGAATGATTCCCTGTTCCCCAGGGTTGAGACCTTTAGTTGGTTCTCCAATAGTAAGAGGTCAACCCTAAAATATATATTCATGAACAATTGAACAATACTAAATAGGCTCTCTCTCTCTCTCTCTCTCTCTCTCTCTATATATATATATATATATAAATTATATATATATTTATATATATATATAAATTTTAAAAAGAGTGAGGCCATGGTTTTCAAGCGAATTTGGAGGGTCATGGGAGAAGAGGAGGAAGGAGAAAGAGGGGATGATGTAAACTCAGTACATGAATATGAAAGTATGTCCTTTCCATGTACACTCCAACACAGAGAGACAAATTTACTCAATCTTTGCCACAGCTCAACTATCTAAATTGTCATAGACCCCACAGTGAATACTCTGAAATAACCCAGATCTTTGGTTTCATAGTTTTTACATTTCACTTATTTATGGGCCAGTCACTGATGTCTACTGGTTTTTGTCTACCTCTAATATTTTCAGGGGAGACTGTTACTGTTACACAACAATATTTTGAGTGAATTTCTTGAAAACCCAGGGACATACCTCTTTTCTTCTGACAAAAATACATAAAGCAGTCCTTATTACTCTGTGATGTTGTTAGGAGTCAATTTCAAGCTTTGGTGAAGGCTTTTGATCTTTGTAAGCTTTCGTCCTATAATCTGAAGTTTCACACACCCATCATTTCCAACATATATTAATTGTCCATTCAAACAGAAAATTTCACCTTTATTTAGACACTGTTTGTCATACCCTGAACTGTTATACATATTTCAATTACTGCTTATAGCTCTAGGTATTAAGTCCCATATTTTGCTTTTCAACAGATGAGAATTTGTTTAAGAGATAAGTAAACACACACATACACACATGCACACATGCACACCACACACACCACACACATCAGACACATCCACACTCACATGATCATAAAGGCAATAAATAGCAGAACTTGATCTTAAGCAGAAGTTCTGTATTATTCTAGCTTGTGCTGAATTTGTTAATCACAAAAGTCCCATGACCCATTCTATGTTTCTGGTCATGGTGAGTAATGGAATTATCCAGTGTAGAAACTTCATCTCAAGTGAAGTATCTGAAATGATGATATTAGCTGACTTGATCTCCTGACTCGAAGTAAGAAATATTTCCTTGATTAAATTAGACAATCTACTTCCTCTGCAGCACTCTTGACACTTGGAGAGCTTACATTACTACTGTACTTGTTTAGCAATTGACAGAGCTGTGACTCCAAATTATCTCCCGTATGTTTCAAACCATTTAAGTTTTCACTGTAGGACTATACTTATTAGCAAAATAGTATCTCTTATATACTGATTATATGAAATAGCACAGTCATTTGGTGGTAAAACCAGATGCAATAACTCCTTGAATGTAGACCAACAGAATGATGCTACTTTTTAGTAAAATGCAAGGTAGTTGCATGTGCAATATTCTTTATGCATTTGGATTCAGGGAATATTTTGCCACATGTTGATAGAAAATGAATAGGAAAACATTTCAAAGACATTTGCTTGCCCATCTACATATTCTGTATCTATGCTGTGGTTAAGGAGAGTGAATAACAGGGTATGCACATGGACTGTTACATGCTCTCCTCTCCTTTGGTGAAAACATTTGTATCTGATGCTAAGCTAACCAACAGCAGTAAATGAGAGCTTGGCATGAGGCTTATCTTCTAGCTGGGTGGTCCCAAGGGAAAGCATGCTGGGTAAATTGGGGCCATTAGCATGCTAGCAGATGATCAACTGAGTTACTCACTTTTAAGCATCATCATTTTCACATTTAAAGTAATTTTGGTCAGTAAGAGTAAATTATACTCATTATATCCAAGTGCAAATACATGTTTAGAGAGAGTGCAGTTTAGAAAACAAATGGGACACAAACCCGATTCTACTATGTCTTTAGGAACATTTGCATACTTCTTGTGGCTATTTTTATTTCATATCTCTATATAATAGCCATAATGTCATATTTTTACCAGTCTCCCCGCTGGCATGCAACAGATATATTCCCTGAAAGGAAACTCTTCTGCCTTTATTTTGTTTGTTTTCACTGCATTCTGCCCCTGAGACCTCACAAACCAGATGGAAATTGTGCAGGAATCTATGGAAATCCTAGGTGATACATCTGGAAAACATGGATCCTTATGAGGCTATCCAGTTAGTCATGTAGATAACAAGTAGGGTACAAACCTAATGCTAATGTCTCATTAGGGATATTTGCAAACATTTAGTGGCTAATTTTGTTTCCTAGTTCTGTAGTAATCATTATGAGTTATCTACAAAGGACAAACTGAAGTCAATTTGGTTATGGTAAGTGAAAAAAATGGCTGCACGTGCTTTATTATTCCACCCATAGTGCAATATGATTGGCTTCCCTTGAGTCTGGGCTTGGGTGATTACTTAAATTTATTACTGAAAAGGAAGTTCCACTCACAGGCTTCCAAGGAAAGTTTGAAAGGAGCCTTACAGCATCTTCCCAGGTCTTTTAGGATATTCTCTCTGTGATCCTTGTATGAAGTTTTACAATCCCACAAGAATATGTAGGTATTCTACATGGATATCTCAGCAGAGATAGTCTTTTAACTAATTTGCATCTGGTTTTAGTTAGGAAAAGGAAGACATGTCATGTCAGACAGGGCAACATGGGGAAGCTTTGGAGTTGGTAATGAGGAAGAGTGGTGAGGACAAAGCATGAACAAAGGTCTTTATCTTCATATCCATGGGGTAGGTTAGGCCAGCTAAGCGGGTGTAGGATTGACTGAATAATTTCAGCAGCATATGCCTATCCCTATTGTAGGCAAACCATGTTGTCTGTATTTGCCACTGGAATGATTTTGATAGGGAATACTGTCCTCCAAGTTCAGTGGACATCTGATGATGTAGGGTGGTTTGAGACATTATTGTTGTGTTGTTTGGTTCGCACACAAAATTATTCTAGATGAGGTTTTATTATTTATCTGTTTATTTGCTTTAGTGTCTAGCTTCTTCTTGCAATAGCACTTTCTCCTGAACCAGCAAGTCTATAGATATTAGGTGACCAAGAATACAGAAAATATAGTTAATACCATTAAGTAAGTGCACCGATAGGTCCTCCAGATCAATTATCTGTTAGCTGAAAGCTATTGAGAAATCCCATTGGCATTGGTGAATCCGAGGGTAACCTAAGTCAGATGCACAAGTATTTCTGACTTTTGTGATATAAGTGAGTTGTTTCAGCCATAAATTATGTTGCTCACTTAAGTTGTAGTAGTTGTCTGAAGTACTATTGTTCTACAACTTTATCCTGGTTTTCTGTTACCATACTAGTGACTAATTTAAATGATTTTTTTTTCCTTAACCAATGCAAATGTTGAGTAAATTTTAACGAAAGCTGACTGGTTGAAATCTTTTAGTGCCATTACAATTGAATAACATAATCATGTTTTCCGATAATTTCTAGGGAAGGATTTACTTGGCTCACAGATCAAGGATACAGTCCATCAGAAAAGGGAGGTCATGGCTAGAGGAAGTTAAAGCAAATAGTCAAAGAGTCAGGAAGGAGACAGAAATGAATTCAGTGCTCAGCTCTCTCTTTCTTTCTTTCGTTTTTTTTGTTTTTTGTTTTTTTGTTGTTGTTGTTGTTTTGTTTTTTGTTTTTTTGTTTTTCAAGACAGGGTTTCTCTGTGTAGCCTTGAGTGTCCTGGAACTCACTGTGTAGACCAGGCTGGCCTCGAACTCAGAAATCCGCCTGCCTCTGCCTCCCAAGTGCTGGGATTAAAGGCATGCACCACCACCGCCCTCTCTCTTTCTTTTTATTTAGTTCATTCTCCTTTTTAGTAGCCCAGTCCATGCAATGTTGTCATTCAGCTTTATGGTAGATAGCCTGCCCTCATCCTACTTCAATTATCCTAAGCTAGAAAATCCTTCAGAAACAAAAACCAAGAGGCATGCTTCTATTGTGGATTCTAAATCCAATTGTGTTGACAGCCAAGGTTAACCATCACAGATACTTACATTGAAACTTGAACCTAAATCTATCCCACTCTAAAGTACTAGAAAAAGCCAAGTAACATATAGTCTTTAATGGTTTTTATGAGCTATAACATGACATACAACACTCGCTTAGTTTCTTTTCCTGATGTGGTGATAACATGTGTTACAAAAGCAATGTTAGGGAGAAATAGTTTACTACAGGTCACAGTTCAAGGTATAGTCCAGGGAAGTTAGAACAAGGGGGCCTGAAGCAACTGGTCACATTGCATCTACAGTGAATAAGCAGAGATGGTGGTTGTGAGCACTTAGCCAACCTTTTCTTCCATCAGCAACCCAGGAGTCCCCTTTCTGGCCTCCTCAAACCCTGTACACACATACATGGAGAAAAAATTATAAACATAAAATAAAATACATCTTTAAAAAATGACTAAGGACTTCTCTTTCAGAGGAACTGGGTTTGGTATTAGCATCCACATCAGGTAGGTTATAGCAAACTGTAACTTCAGCACCAGAAGATCTGGTATTTCTTTTCTGGCCTCTGCAGACACGCCTCCATATGTACATATACCACCTCCAATCACATGTGTTAGGACCACGGCATTGTGTTAGTACTTATAAGAGTGAGGTGTTGTAGGTGGAGGATGGAGCACACTGATGCTGTATCTTTTTCCATAAAGATTAAAGTCAGAGGATCTTGAGGTTCTTAAAAATATGTTTCAGCATTAACTTTAGCAGCTGGAATTTAATATGCTCTTATCTCCTTTTCTATTCCTGTGTGTGTGTGTGTGTGTGTGTGTGTGTGTGTGTGTGTTGGGGAATGTGTTTACATCCTGTAATGAAAATCTCCATGTTAGTTATCATCTGTCAACATTGACAAATTTCAATTACCATCCTCTGGCAGAAGTTCACACTAGAGAAGGAAATCAGGGTGGCACACTGGGATGGCATACTTGTGACAGATCTATTTTAATTGCCTTTCTTATCCATGTTTAACCTCTATCGTTTTGACAGAAGAAAGGAATGCACAGAGGAGGTAACTTTCCTACCAGTGAGGGATCACGGGTGGGGACAGGGTGGGAAAATAGCCTGCTACAAAGAGACAGGCATCATCCGTCAATATATGGACTGTCATTGATTGCTGGGGTCGCTTTCCTTTTCCTCAGAGGCTGACTGTGGTGACTTTCTGTTATCAAAATAGTTTGCATTTAATCAGCTGCCTGGATGGATGTTCCTGCTGTTCATCCATAAATTATGCATCAATTAAAAAAAGACTTGGCACTTTTTTTTTTCTTTGTTTCGTTTTCTGAGTGATGAATTTTCAAGGGTCCATAGCAGGAGCTTCCCTTGGTGGGCTCTTATTTCTTTTGCACAATGCTGCTCATTTAACCTTCTGATTGCAGCTGGATGGAACATCAGAGAAGAATAGTCAGGGGACTGGTCTCTTGGAGCTGTGAAAATTCTCTTTTGCTTCTTTCTTTTGCATTAATCCTAAGGGATCTAAGAGCTTTTCCTTGAAGTAAAGAAGAAATAATGTTCATTAATGAGGCAGCTAAGAAAGTGCCTCTGACCTTTGAGTTTTCCTATACCTACTTCTCAGGGGACCCTGTGGTTCCTGCTCATTTTTTGGTATGTATTATAACTCAAAGTTAAATCAAAGTATCATTCTGCTACAACAACTAGCTAATATTTTGTGCCTGGAATATGCTTCATATTTAGTATTGACCATACAACATGATTATATTTATTTTACTTTTCAAACAATTCATATGTAGTAAGTGCTATTGTTATCCACATTGAAATTCCTAAGTTTTTGCACAGAGTAAAACTAAGAGCAAAAATAGAAACAGAGCCAAAAGGTGCAGAAGAACTCGGCATCTATGATGGCTCTTTAGTCTTTAGATAGACTCATAATGATAGCTTGGGTAGTTTCTAGTTTCTCTTTTGTTCTTTTCCTCCCCATTTAATTCACATACAATCTGACTATACATGATTTAAAGAGTTATATAAATGCAGTTGTAACAAAGGGAAATATCATACTCTAATCTTTAAGTAAATGAAAAAATTGTCAGTTAACAATATTTACTATCTACTACATGTGAAGCTAAAGAAATGTGCAAAATGCTTTAAAAAAAATAGCAGTCCCTTGAATTTCAATGATGCCTGGCAAGATGCCCTTCTTACAAGGTGGAAGAACTTTGAAAAAAATAAAGTGCTAACTAATTTCCAATTTTGAGAAGACAGAACAGGAGGGAGACCTAACAGATATCAAGTCAGAATGACTCAGAAGGAGGCAAATTACAATCAGTTATTAATCACATGAGGGACCAAGTTGATAATTCAGATCTTTCCTTTCAGCAGAGTTTGTAGTTTTTAAATTGAAAGAATAGACACAGCTGACTTTAAGAGTACTCTCCCCAATCATTGAAAGAATACACTCTATTATTTGATAGAATGTTCTTTTGTCTAAGCAAACATATCAGAGATATTTAGATACATGTGAATTAAACGTGTTTATTTATAAACTATAAATTTTCCTTCCCTTGTCTTCTCCCTGTCCATCCCTGTCACCTCCTCTATCCCTCAGAGAAGGGAAGGTCTTCTATGGATGTCACACCCACCTTGGCATATCAAGTTGCACTAGGAGTAGGTGAATCTTCTCCTATTGAACATAGACAAAGCAGTCCAGCTAGGGAAAGGGGTCCAAAGCAGACAGCAGAGTCACCAGAGACAGCCTCTACCCTAGTTATTGTGGGTCCCACATGAAGACCAAGTTACCCACTTGCTACATATATGTAGGGAGACTAGGTCTGTCCCATGCATGCTCTTTGGGTGGTGACTCAATCTCTGTGAGACCCCATAGGCCCAGGTCAGTTGATTTTGTAGGTTTTTTTGTGGCCTTAACCCCTCTGGCTCCTTCAATCCTTCTTTTTTCCCCCAGAAGATTCCTTGAGTTCTGCCTAATATTTGGGTATCCATCTATTTCCATCAGCTACTGGGTGAAGACTTTCAGAGAACAGTTATGGTATTCTTCTGTCTTCAAGTATAAGAGAATATCATTAATAGTGTCAGGGGCAGGCCTCTCTCATGGCATGTGTCTTAAATTGGGCTAGTCACTGACTGGCTATTACCTCAATTTCTATTCCATTTTTATTCCTGCACATCTTGTAGGGAGAAACTATTGTGGGTTGAAGGGTTTATTGGTGGGTTAGTGTCCCCATCCCTTCATTGGAAGTTTTTCCTGATTATAGGAAGTGGCCTTTTCAGATACTGTTTCCCCTATAGCTAGGAGTCTTAGCTAAGGTCACTTCATAGATACCAGGGAGAAGTTTTTTTTTTTTTTTTTTTTTTTTTTTTTGTCCTAGGTTTCTTGTTTGTCCCAGAGGTGTCTCCCCAGACCCACATATCCCAGTTTTCTCTCTCAGTTCCCTGTTCCTCCATCCTCTCCATATTTGATCCCTCCTCTTCCCTTCTTCACACCTCTTTCCACTTTGTTTGTTCCCTCCATCCACCACCAATGTCTATTTTATTTCTCTTTCTCAGGCAGATTCAAGCATCTTCCTTTAGGTCCTTCTTGTTACTTAGCTTAAAGAAGCTAAGTATGTGGATTGTAACATGGTTATCCTGTACTTTATGGCTAATATCCACGTATGAGTGCATAGCACATGTATTTCTGGGTCTGCGTTACCTCACTCAGGTTGATACTTCTACCATGATTACACATATTATGCTGAACACAAATTCGCAGGTACATATGATCCCCAGGTGCCTTATATTCTTTTAAAAAATTTTATATAAGAAATAGTTTAGATGAGCGAATAATAGGTACTGCTTGGTAAAGCCAAGAAGTCAGAGTGCAATGTAGCAATGACATTAGCAAGTTTAGTGTGGAGGCACAGCTTTGAGTCATAGTCATTGACTTTGTTCTGTGTGTGTGGCACATGTATCACCTAGATCTATAGCATCTGATAGTTAGGTCTTCAGGAGAAACTCACCTTTATTAAATACATATTATGTATTAGGAAATCATAGGGCTGTGAAAGGGGTCTTGGTTTTTGGTAGAAGTACTGGCTAGAAGTAGCCTGGAGACCCTGCAAGGGACGATCATCTATTCTGCTGAGCTCCCAGAATCCAGGCTCCTAACACGTGGCATGGAACTCCATTAACCTGTGCTGTTCAATCACATAGGATGCAGCTCCTCCCAAAGGGCACAGGTAGAGGGTGTGACTACAAGCCTCAGCCTCAAGAGATTTACATACCAATAAGATACCTGAAGGCCAGAGTACATAGCCAATTAAGCATTCTTCCCCAGACCCTTCCCCTTTCTCCCTCCCTATTTAACTCAGGTCTGCCCTGAGATTCTTGGGGGTGGGGCGGTGCACATCGAGATTCAAACATCATCCATCATGCCAATAAAGCCGTTTTGGAAACCTATGGACTTTCTAGGGCTATTGGAGCCCTATTGGAGGTTCCTGTGACCCAGCCTCCTGTCTACTGTGGCTTTTTCCTACAGGAAATATTTGTGTCATATATTTTACTGAATCCCTAAAACACATTGTCAAAAGGATGTCATAAGTATACTTATTTATACAAGAAAACTGAGGCTTAGCAAGCTGAAGCAAAGAGGCAAATGATCATAATGTTGTGTGTGTAAAATTTCAAATGAAAGCAAGTCCCTTGGCCACTGGAGTAGAGACTTTCCAATTTAATATTATGCTGTTTTCTAAGATATTGTAGGAAATGTCCTACATGGTAGGTATTAATAAATGCTTGTCTAACTTCCAAAGCATTGGCCCATCTTTATTCAATAGCCTTGAATTCCAAAGAAGTAAAAGTGCAATAGAGGGCAATCAAAATCAAACTGTGAGTATGAATAAAATGGCAGTGATAAGTATTAAACATGATAATGTTGATAGAAACTCAATGGGAAGTGATATAACTGAAACACAGGATTCAAGACACTTCTCAAAGAAGAGGAATTTGGACTGAAAGAAAGGCCATGCAGAGTCTGCCCCACCTAGGGATCCATCTCATCTGCAGACACCAAACCCAGACACTATTGCTCATGCCAAGAAGCGCTTTCTGACCAAAGCTTAGTATATCTGTCCCATAGAAGACTGAGCCAGAACCTGACCAATACAGATGCATATGCACTCAGCCAACCAATGGACCGAGCTCGGGACCCCAGTGGAGTAGTTAGGAGAAGGACTGAAGGAGCTGAAGGGATTTGCAACCCCATAGGAAGAACAACAATATCAACCAACCAAATCTAAAGCTCCCAGAGACTAAATCACCAACCACAGAGTACACATGGACGAACCCATGGGTCCAGCAGCATATGTAGCAGAGAATTGCCTTATATGGCATCAATAGGAGGGGAGACCCTTGGTCTTGTGGAGGCTCAATGACCCAGTGTAGGGTAATACTAGAGCACTGAGGCAGGAGTGGGTAGGTGGGTGGGTAAGCACCTTTGGAGCAGTGGGCTGTGAGAAGCAGCTGAGTGCTTGGTCAAGCATGAGCTTGGGACCCTGGAACCTTATTGGATGGCAGGAGCTCAGCTCTGCTCCCAGGCCCTGGTTCTTTTCATTTAGCTTCAGCCTTCCAACAACCACTCTCACAGAGAGGTCTATGGCCAACAGTAATGAAGAAAAAGCCTCAGGCCCTAGAGAGATTCACATACTAATGAGGTATCTGAAGGCCAGAGGGTGGAGCCAATTAAGCTCCTCCCCTCTCCCTCCCTATTTAACTCAGGTCTGCCCTCAGTTTCCGGGGGGGGGGGGGGGGTGCATCCAGATCCATCCACCATCCTCCATGACATTAAAGCCTGTAAAAACCCATGGACTTTTTTTGTGTGTGTGTGTCATTGGGGCCACACCATGAGGAGTGGTAGAGCCACAGCAGCTGGACCTAACTTCCAGCCTAGAGGAACTCTCAGCATTCTCCAGTCACCATTACCTACAAGCACACTCATAGAAGCAAGAGGAAGGGGGAAGGGATAGTGGATTTTTTGGAGGGGAAACTGGGAAGTGGGATAACATTTGAAATATAAGTAAAATAAAATAAAACAAAATACAATAAAATATGCAGTTCCCAACTTCTCATTTTCTCTCTCTTTATTCTTTGGATGTACAAATAACCCTCATATGTGTATATATACATATTTACGTTTATACATTGTTTCAACATTACATACTGTAAGGATAAGCACATTTATCCTGCAGTAACTGCACTGTAGCTCTACACTAAATTCTTCCAGTAGTAAAGTTTAGAACATTCTCAGGTAATTTCTTTTATCTGACAGGTTACACAGGCAGCCTTAAGCTTCTCCCAATAAAAATTTCCACTGGAGAACTGTTTTTGTTTGTTTGTTTGTTTGTTTGTTTGTTTTGTTTTTTGTTATTTTTTTGTTTTTCTAACTTTGGCATGTTTTATGTAATCTACATATGCAAAACTAAAATTTCCCATATGCAATAAAATATATGTAGGCGTTTTGGAAACAACTATACTTTACATGTTTAGAAATTTGAGTTCAACATCTGATTCTTTTCTACAGCCAAACCACCCTGAATGCAACCAATCTCCTTTGATCTCGGAAGCTAAGCAGGGTTGAGCCTGGTTGGTAAGTTGGATGGGAGAACTGTTTTATCTATCTCCTCAAGATCTTTTCAAGACTGGCAGTGTGTTCTCAGGAATAAAGATCTCATTTAGGCAAAGCACACTTGACCTTGAGAAGCAGCTGGGGATGCTGAGCCTATGACTTCCCAAAGGCTACAATCAATCTATTACTACCTGCAAAATATCCTTTCTGCCATCCTGATCCCTCAGCCAAGAAGCAGCTTCAGATACAAGGGCTCCTGAAGACTGGTTTAGATGAGAGAAACATTCACTCACAGCCTCTCAGTTGGCATCTACTAGTATACAGTGAATTTCATCAAATTATAAAGAAGTGTGCTTCATTCAAATTTTGGTTTTTAATCTTCATTGACATGTGACTGTGCATTTGCTTTATTTTATGACCATTTTGTTGGTATTCCTCCTGTCTTATTTGTATAGTCAATATTTTACATATTTTTTCTGATCATAGATTTTCAACAACTAAAAATTAAAGCATATAAAAATCTAGGATTTGGTTGTTATATATACTCACAAATGCTTTTATATAATTTATTAGTTATATAAAAATCTTATGAGTTACTTATTATTTATATTTCCCAGATGCAAAACCTGAGTTTTAGAAGCTTGAAAGCAATATTTGTAGATTGTTGCGGCCCAAGTTACCCCACATTTGGGGGGCCAAAAATGTTGAAGACCTCTCTGACCCACATTGGGCACCAAAAATGTTGAGAACCGTACTACCCAGCGTTTGCGGGCCAAAAATGTTGCGGACCGCTCTATCAGTGTTGGAAACAACACTGCCAAAAAGCCTTGGGAACTAAACTGTTAGAGTGTGCACTGCTCCAAGCTGCTCAAGTCTGCAGGTCAGGGTTCAGCAAGAGAGAGAGTGAGGAGGACGAGGAATGGAGACCAGACAGAGTGTGATTCAATCCTGTTTATTCTTCAGTCTCTTTTCTTCTCTCCAAGTCCCTATTCTTGAATTCCTAGTCCCTAGTTCCTAGTCCTGAGTGCCTCCAGGTTCCAAGTTTCTTCTTCCAAGTGCTAAGTGCCTAATGTCTAATTTTCTTTGCCTAATACCTTATAATTTTTTCAGCTCCAAGTCTCAAGTGCTCCTCTTCCAAGTGCCTAATACCTAATAATCATTTCTTCTGTCTGCCTCTCGCCTTTTATATGTCTCACTTCTAAGCCAAGCCTTTAAGTCATGCCCTTAGGCCTTGTCTCTAAATCTGATCTCTAAGTCATGCCCTTAAGTCACACACCTTTAAGTCTCACACACCCAAGGGAAAATCTTGGGTATCTAAAACAAGGTGTTATCAGAGTGTGCTCAGCTGTTGTAGGCTATTGTAGTCAAGTCTTTTGTCAGGGTATATGGCTCAAGATGGCTGCAAGGATGATAGCTGCCTTCTGTCAGCTCCCCACAGTAGATTACAGAGATAATCAAAAGACAACTCATATTGTCTTGAAGTGATGATTTTCCCCAGTGCCTTAAATTACTCTTCTTCAGTTTAATTTTGGAAAAATAGAGTCTTAGATGAATTGTTTCTTTCATTAAACTTCATCCATTCATTGTCACTCACTCAATATCTGGAGGTTTCCAGGGACATGTATGTATACAAAGTGTTTTTTCTTTCAGTTTGTGAAAGCTGCAGTTTAATGTGAAATATCAATTCTGATTAATAATTAACATGTATGAACTTAAGCTGTATTTCAATTTGTTTACTGATCTAAAACAGTAATTGTTTTCTCAGGTACCTTAAACACCTGGTCCAAATTATGAATATTTTTACTCTTGTCCAATAAAGTAAGTTTTATATGAGGTTACAATGCTTCTTTATTTTTCCTTTGTGACCATAATTCTAGGTTTGGAGACTTCCCTCAGCTTTGCTTCTTATGCTTTGACACTATTTGGGCTGGTACTCTAAAAATACTTTTATTCTCTAATAAGAAAATGCCTAGGTAGAAATGGTTTAACCTTCTTTTATGAATATCAAATATAGATAACAAAATAAATTACCTATCTTCTAAGAACAAATAAGAAAGTTTCATATTTCAGAAATTACTGGATTCAAGATCTTATTAGCTCAACAATCAAAAAGCTTTTTTTTTTTTTTTCCAGATACCATGTTTCTTCATTATTGCAATAGCAATACAGTGCCTTATATAAGGGCCAGAGTTCTATGTGTCTATCATGTCTTCAAGTTGTAAATTTATAGATAGAAACTCTGCTTAATTTATCATGGCCTCTATATCATCTATGCTTAGAATTGAGCCAATAAATAGACATAAAATAAGACATTTGGCTCAATGTATGAAAACTCTGCTAATCAAGATAAAAATCTACCATGAGTGGATAGCCTTTAGACTGTGCTCTATAAGAAAGACTCCCCTCATTGGCAGGCTTCTCCTTTTTGACCTAGTTTGGGGAATTCTAAGCCCACAAGTAGGCCTCTATCTGAGGTGTGTCACATAGCCTCAATTAGATTACAGGATCAATTTCCTTTCTCCTGACAAAACCTGTGCAGCTAACACCTGGGATTTCTGAAATGCTTCTCCATGCTAATGAGGCTTTCCAAGTGCCCTAAGCCACCAGCCAATGACCTTTGCCTATCCTGGATGTTCCTACCATCAACGCCTTAAAATTCTGTAAGCCTTGAATCATTCTAAGTAAAGTTGATCTGCCTCCAGATTGCTGGTTTCCTTGTGGTCATTTACTGTAAATACTCACAGGGCCTCTAAACCATGCCCTACTTGATGTCTCTGCTCTCTTTGCTCTTGTGGACTAAATAGGCCTATGATCCACGAGGGTGGGGAGACCCACAGCTCACATCCTTTCTAACATGTGCATTAATCTCCCCATGGCAAACACACTGAAATTAGATGACATGGTGCCTGGCTTCACAGAATTTATAATCAAGTTTTGTTTGAAAGTGTGACAGAAGTTAAGGAGGTAAGCAGGGACATTATATAAATAGCTCTAGTGTGAGGCATTGAAGTCAGCCACTTTGTACTACTCTACTCAAGCTTCTAGCTATAAACCACAATAAAGGTAGTAATTAAACTTTTCTTAATGTTTGTTTCACTTGACAGTATGAAAAAGAACAGAATCCATTAGACTCTGGAGAATGGCCATTTGGTGTTTGCTGCTTCTATACCATCTTTTTCTTGAGCAGCTTGAGAACTGGATTGCTTTTGCTATTATACTCGAGTTTGCTCTTGCTAATATAAGCCTGCCACTTCTGCTTTTTGCGTCTTCTGTGCATTCAGTAGTGAGAAATAGCTACTCTGATGCCATGTTTGGATGTTTGTTTTTTCGTGGATTTTTGTTTGTTTTTGATAAGATAATGACCAGGATCTAAAACCGTGGGTATATTTTCCCTCTCCAAGTCCAAATGAAGATAGGTATCAATTGGGAGAAAGTTTAGGCCCCATATACTGTGGTTAATACTGATTCTTAATTTGTTTAGATTAAGAAATTCTCAGGAGATTAATAAAGCATACTTTGATGTTATGATAACATACCCCAGAAATGTTTAGTTAAAGAAATAAAAGTTCTTTCTGAATGTGCAATACCATCTCATAGTCTGGAGCCTAGTCTATGAAATAAAAATTGGATAAAAGAAGAAAGCCTGTCTTTATCCTTCTCTTTGCTTCCTGGTTGCCATGTGAACTGTTTTTCCACCTTATTTTCTCTTTTTTTCATAGTAGATAGAAACCTCTAAAACCATGATCCACATGTCCACAATTTTCTTTATTGGTTCTTTTTGTTATACTTCACTGTGACAAGGTTAACATACATAACTACTAAAATGAGAGTATGGTTCTAGTTGCTTACACAATTTTTATGAACTAAAAGATTACTTCTAATTTTTCACTATAAGGCATCTTTATTAGAAATAAGATCTGCTTAAGATTGATCTTGGAAAAAGTCTACAACCAAAAGCTATCTACAAATGCCTGGTTCATTTAGTAGTAAAACCATGGCTTGAAGCCAAGACTTTCATTGCCAAACTGAGGGTGTAGTTGTACACTACAATCCCTCAAAGTTTGCAAATGAGATTCATCTTACTTTAAAAAGGGGGAAATGAATGTATCAGATTAACATAACTAGTATAAGTGTGATTAAATTGAGAGCTGTAGAGGCTCAAAGAAGCTCTGCTAGAAATCATGATGTCACATTGTTATAAAGGTCTTTAAACAATTAAAGAAACAAGATGACTAAAGGCTCTTTAGTAAAAGGAGAGAAAAAGAGCAGCATCAACTCTTTGGGCTTTGATCATAGAATCTTAATGAGCCAGATATTGATTTTGTTTGCAAGCAGTCACAAGAGCCTAAACTGTGCTTAAGTAGAGTTGATGGGAAGAGATAAGTAAGTGACCTATTGAATTAAAGAAGGAAAAGACTGTATGCTTGGTAAAAGTATTAAAACATTAATTATCAAGCCTTGTTGCAAAGGCAAAAAAGACAATGAACTATAGTGTTAAAGTGAGTCTCATCTTCTCATTCCTGATGATCAACACTTGATGTGGAATGCAAGTTCTAGTATTAATGAACATAGCCTCTTCAGTAAGTGCCTATTCTTTGGGAATCTGATAGTATCCAAAATTCAAAATCTGGACTTCAACTTCTAAAACAAGTAGAATTTTGAAAGTTTCTGTGTGCATTTTAATTTAAAAAAAAAAGCATTGACAGCTACTTGCTGATTTTAATAATTTATTAAGTGTAACTAAAGAAACACTTTTAAGTGAATACTTACAAAAATGGTCACAAATCATTTTTATCCTCTCTTCTTATCTTTTCTTTTCTGTCTCCCTCCCCTCCTCCATCCCTCTCTTTCTCTCTCCCTCCTTATCCCTTCTCTTCTTCCCTTCCTCTCTCCCTTTCTTTCATTTTTCTTTTCTTTTTATTATTATTTTTAGACACAGTCTTACTATGTAGCACTGATTGATCTGGAATTTGCTATGCAGACCTGGATGGCCATGAACTTATAGATGTCCTCCTGCCTTTACCTCCAGAGGATGCTAGGACTGAAGGTATATGCTACCATTCCTTGCTCAAATACAATAATATAGATTAGGACCCTGGAATGTCAATATCCAAGGATCCTGAATCACACAATTACCTGTTTTACTAATCTTTCTTGAGATACTATGGGAGGTAATGGAGTAGGGTGTTATTATCTATGATATGATTTGAATTCTATGATGTCTTTTCTATTTTTAATAATGACTCTATTCAAAATGCCAATGAAATTTACAAATAATCCCACTGAAAAAGTTGTGCACATGGAATTTCATATAAATTATGTTCTACTAGGTGACTTAAGTAGATCCTCTAGAACAGATGGCAAGAAGAAAATAACTGGTTGATTAGAAGTAACATTTGTGTGCAGCAATATGGATGTCACTGGGAGAAGAGGACATGCAGGTCCATTTCAGGTAAAACAGAATGTGTAGAGGGGAGTACCGGATAGAACCAGCTTAGATCATTGTTCATTTCAAAGAGGATTCATCATAGGCCTTGAGAAGGTCTCACGATTAAATATCTGGCTGAAGAAATTCTTCATATTCTAAGAATGAGAGTGCCTAAGTATATCCTGCCTTGCTCAGTATTTGGCTAAGAGAAGCTCTTCGGATGTGGGGGCTTTATGAGAGTATCTTTTTTGTTGTTTTGTTTCATTGAGACAGGGTTTCTCTGTGGAGAGCTCATTGTCCTGGAACTTACTCTGTAGACCAGGCTGGCCTCAAACTTGGAGATATACCTGCCCCTTCCTTTGAGTGCTGGGAATAAAGATTACGTGTCACCAAGTCCCCTGGTGTGAGAACATATTAAATGATGCCAGAGAGCAGTTGTTTGGTAATTAATCTCCCTAGTGCAGATGATATGAGTGATATGCTCTTATTGTAGCCTTACTCAGGGACCACTAGTCAAAAATTATGGTTTTAAGGAAAAGTAACAGTCACGTTTAAATGTATAATTTTTATGAAATTATTATCAAATACATGCATTTGATGTAATCTGCAGGGAGTGAGTTAAATTCCAATACCAAATCAAAAATTACTTCAATTTTTTTCCCACAATTCAATTAAGGATTAATATCATTTTTTGTTAAAATTTACTGTGAGCTACATGTAGAACTAAACAACTTATACTAATTCAAAGTGTATTATTATCATATCTAATTTTATATTTTAGGAAATTAAGAAATTTTACCATTTATCTAAATTGCAAAAATGTAATTCTCAGTGGTCTTTTTAAAAATATAGTTTATAGTATGTATAGATATATAAGTCTGTATAAGACTAGTGGTTGCATTTAATTACTATTCATGAGAGAATATAATTTCTAGGGAAAGAGACATGGACAGTTATGCAGGAAATATATTTCCACTTATTTATGGAAAAGTCCTTTTCCTTTGACTAGGAAGGCTTATCCCTAACCTTTACCATTTCCTTTTCTGGAAGGAATATAGAGTATAGAACTAAAGTGAAAAATAAAATGTTTAAAGGGATGCAAGCCATAAAATTGCTGACTTCAAAACCATGTTCTAAGTGCATGAAGGTTAACTCAACATGGGAAATCTATACATGTTGATGGCAACATTATGAATGATTCTCTGCCAGAAAGATTTATGCTAGTTAAAAGAAAGGAATCACTATCAAGTTTACTAACCAAATGAATTATAAATAACTGAATATGGATAGGTAAGAGTCAAAATACTTAAGAGTAAGTAATCATGGGGTGCTGAGCCCCAAGTGATAGCTTGACAATACACCATTACATGTAAATTTCTAGGAAAATCACCATAAAAAGAGTGAAAAAGTTTTAAGAGCCAGAGGACCAGAATGCCTGCAATGAGATAGGTTTTTTTGGACATAATAAGGAAACTATATGTTTAAAATCTCAAGGAAAGGCCATCCAGAGACACCTGGGGATCCATCCCATATACAGTCACCAAGCAGATGCTATTGCTGATGCAGCAAGTGCTTGCTGACAGGAGCCTGGTATAGCTGTCTCCTGAGAGGCTTTGCAAGAACCTGACAAAACAGATGCGGATGTGCACAGCCAACCACTCAACTGAGCACTGGGTCACCGATAAAGAAGTTGGAGAAGGGACTGAAGGAGCTGAGGAGGTTTGCAGCCCCATGGGGGGAGCAACAGTGTCAACAAGCCAGACCCCCCGTGGTCCCGGGGACTGGACCACCAACCAAGGAGTACACACAGAGGGACCCATGGCTCCGGCCCTATATATGACTGAGGATGACCTTGTTGGACTTCAGCAGGAGGAGCGGCCCTTGGGCCTGAGGGTGTTCCGATGATGCCCCAGTGTAGGTGAATGTCAGAGCTGGAAGGAAGGAGTGGGTGTGTGGGTAGGGGAGCACCCTCATAGAGGCAGGGTGAGGGGCGGTGGGATAGGGGGTTTCTGGAGGGGAGCCATGGAAAGGGGATAACATTGGAAATCTAAATTTTCCCAAATGCTGAGCATCCAAAGACAAAAATACAGCCACCAATCTCAAAGAGCTCACAAAAATGCAGCCTAATGGTTATTCAGTTTGTTGTTCTCTCAAACTTTCTAAGTTTTGGCTTTGTCCACACTGTTCTCCTTACCAGAATGTTGATCCGAATTTCTGTATCACCTTGTTCTTTGACTTCTAGTTGAATTTGACCAACAGGGGAAAATCAAATCCAACTAAACCGAACCAAACTAAAACAAAAATAGATGAGGTGAAGATATGGGAGAAAGAAAAGTAAGGGCTTTTCTGTCCTCTGAACTACTCTTCCCACAGTGATAATGGCATTCTTGTATGGCAGTTCCTTTTCCATTGTTCCAGCTCTTCATGTCATAACAACATCTCTTTTAATATTTACTGTTTCAAGTCTTTGAGTGCTAGTGACAGTCTCACTATTACTAATCTCTGGGTCTCAAATATCCCTTGCTTTGTTCATTAACCTTTCCCATGGCTTTGTAAATATGCATCTAGTTTCCTCGAGTTGTTCAAATACTGTTCTGTGTCTGCTGAGGATTTGACTATTATAGAAATAGTCACACAATAATATCAGCATAGAAAAGAGAAAGATCAGAAAGCAGTCTTCAATGACCTTTTTTAGAAAGACTTTTTTAAAAATTTTTTTACAGATAACAGTGGGTGGTGAAGTTGTTGAGAAAGGTTATTTGACACAGGACATTAATAATTTAACCTTAGGAATGAGGAATTTTAGTTAAAGACTTAACAGAATTTAGTCATATTCATTCAGATATTTTACTTTTGTGTCTTAAATTTTTGCATCTTGGCTAAAATATCTTTTAAAACCACCCTTTACTTTTATTTCCATTTGACAGTTTCATATATGTAAGTGTGTGTGTGTGTGTGTGTGTGTGTATGTATATTTATATATATGTGTGTATGTATATGTATATAAATGTGTGTGTTTGTGTGTGTGGTGCATTATGATTATATAGCCCTCTATTACCTTCTGTTATGCTCTTCCTTTAGCTCTGAACCTTGAACTATCTTTCAATCCAACATAATGTTACATTGTAGAAATGCCTGCGAAAACATCTGCTATTATTTACTGGTGAAGAATGATGTACATAAGGGCATGATGTGCTTGTAGGCTGAAAACTCAAGTTATTCCTAGAGGAATGTTTTATTTCTAATGCAATGCTGACTTTCTCAGAACATAACATTCTCATTTAAGGCACATGCTCACTTCATTACAATCTGAAAAAACTGTGGAGTATGGTACGGCGTGTAGTGGATAATTTTCTGTATATCATTCTTTCTGTTTTGTATTTCTTTGGCTACTGTGACCTTTTTACCTTGATACATTTGACATGTTGGCTAATTTAGCATGAAACAATGGAAAGCAAGAGAAAGCTATGTTCTTGCAATTTTGGGAAGACATGGACATGTTAGAAGAAGTTAAACAAATGTGAATCTTTGACCTTCTACTTAACTAGGGCTCCAGTCCAGTGATCTCATTACAGGCAAAGCTGTTAACATCCCCCAGATGACTGGTATGGAAGACATTCTGCCAGACCAACAAGGGATCAGAAGAAACCTAGTTGCTGCATGGCTCATTGTTAAAGAACACATTCCTGTAGCTGCTGGTATTACATTGAACTGCTAAGAATGCATAGAAGAGAATCTTTTGAACTTTGTTCGTATTAGTTTTGTCTCCATTTCCTTTCTTATTTGACTTGTATTCTGAGACTACCTCAAAGTCGTGTGTGCTCATACTATGGACTATTGATGAATGTGAATGTTGTTTGTGCTAATTCACACCAATGATGAAATGTGAAAGGTTAGCTGCAAGGGAACATTCGCTGAACAACTCCCACGTGAACATGTAAAATTCAATGTGGAAATTAGAATATAAAAAAAAAACTGAACCATGCTGTGTACCATTTTTCTTGGCCCAGTAAAAGGGAAAGAAAATGTAAATTAAGATGGGATTCTTTTTGCATGTTGAAGAATATAGAGATCTTATAGTTTATGTGTTTTTTCTTCTTCTTTTTCTTTTATAATTTTAAACCAAACTTTAACTCTGTGGTAATTATCCTCATGGCTGTTATATCAGTGTATAAATAGGACTAGCAATTTTATTGTAAGCTCCACTTTGTCTTCCATGAAACTTGCATACAGACAGAAGTCATGTAGGTATATTTTTATTTTTAGTTTAGTCATTAAAGCAACAAGATAGAAAGAACATGGGGTCAGAAGACTGACCACTTGTAATTACTCCTTGAATCCAAGACATTCTCTTTACTTACTTTACAAGATGAGGTTAAAGTTCTATTTTTTTTTCATTTTTAATATTGTGATGTCAATGTGAAAATGAGCCATTTAAAGGTGAAACTAATCTTAATGATTAGCAAATAAGAATCATCAATGATGAAATTTACTGACGACTCAGAGTATTGGTCAAGTCAGATGTCAGCCAGTGTTTTGAAAAATGTTTCCAATCAATTCACTTACATAATTGAGCTGGTAGAATACAAGAATACATTTGTGAAAGGTCAGAGAGATACAATATATTAGAGATATGTAATTATTGCTAGCATGTTAGTTGCAGAAACAGACTTAGAATAAAAATGTACATCATTATTTTAGCAACCAATCACACCCGATGTGATTTTTCTCCTCATATATCCATGAAGTTTGTAATTCATATTTCAGTACTTAGGCTGATAACAATGTTGTTTTCTCCTCTTTGTATGACATCTTCCAGAAGTTTCTTCGAGGTGCTTTAAATGAGGAACTTTTCTACTCTTCAAATAAACTCATGAAATTTTCTGGTGAGCTATGTAATAAGTATAGTGGGTCATAGTGGAGGTGAAAGGTTTCATTGTTATTATTGTTGTTCATTTTGTTTGTCTACTTTCTTCCTTAGTGTGGGAACTGGACCATGTCTGACATCATTAATGTGACTTTTTTTTTTTTTTTTTACATGAAAAACCCTGTATGAGAATCATCTGTTCCAAAGTTTACTGGGTTAAATTTTATAACTGCCCTGATGTGGTTACCTAGTTGAGGATTTAAGTAAATTTATATCTGTTAGATTAGTTTTGTGAGGAGAAAAACTGATAAATAAATAGTCAAATTTTAGCTAAGCAGAATGAGGTACCTCAAATGATGTGAAATAGAGGAGTATAGACATTAGGAACTGGAGCATGTCCACATAATCTGACAAAGGATGCACAAAAATACATGGCAGAAGGCTTTCGTTGCACAGAATACAGAGAATTTGTTCTAGAATATTCATATTCATCTAGATGAAACAGCTATGTTATAAAATTTAAGGGAAGCACAGATATCATTACTATAAGTACATTGGTTCTTGGTAGATTAATAAGTGGTTTGTGGTTTTGTCATTCAGCTCTGGACTATGCCATATTGTTGAGAACCGCCCCACGCTTGGGGGCCAAAATGTTGCAGCCTGTACTCTGCCTCAACGCTTCTGCCTCAACGCTTTGGTTGAGTTAAGTGTTCTGGTCAAGAGAGAGAGTGGGGCTGTTGGGGCAGGAGATGCGAAGAATGGAGACAAGACAGGGTGTGATCAAGTCTCTTTTTTATCAAGTCTCTCTTCTCTTATCAAGTCTCTCTTCTATTTTCTCAAGTCTCTTCTCTCAAGTCTCTCCTTATTGAAGGGAATTCTGAGGTATTTATATACACAAGCAGGAGAACACAGGTGAAAACACTTTACCACGTGCACCATACAGCTGACGTCACTAAACAGCAAAACAAGCTATGTGGGATAAATAATATATTTATCAGAGTGTGCTTCAGCTGTTATAGGCTTTTGACAACCAAGTCTTTCATCAGGGTATATGGTTCCAGATGGCTGCAAAGTTGATCTAGCCACTTTCTACTAAAGTTGGCTCCCAACACCATATGACAGGAAATGACATATATCTTTAGCAGACAGCATTTTAAAACTTTTGCATTTCTTCTTCTTTGGCACCATTATGACTGTTTGAAATAAAATACTGTGAGTTGATAGAACAGTTAAAGTAGACATCAAAAGTGTCTAGACTTTTATAGGAACCAAAATAGAACTTGTAATAATCTGTAGTACTAGTTGGTTAAAGCATTGAGAGACATAGTTTAGTATTATTTAGAAGTTAAATATGTGCTTATTGTCAGTGAAATGCTATGATACATCCTTAGGGCACTTAGTTTTTCTGTTTGTCTATTTGGCTAAATTTTAAATCTCACATCCTCCCTCTCCTACTATCCTAATGTTTTAGCTAACTATGATGGAATGAAGAAGTTGACCATTTTACTCATTCGTCATCATGTATTCAGGATGTTTTCTTAAGCAGATGACAAGATCGGCTGTTACTCTGCTTCAGTATTGACTGTACTTAGGTAAAGCACATGCTGTGAGAGTCAAAATAGCTGAAACTTTGGAAAAAATAAAAATATAATGTGAAGTACAATCCACGGCTAAAGACCTTCAGAGATGTCTCCCAGTACAATGAATGAACAGGGAAGCTCCCCAAAGTATAGTACTTTATATTGATGAAGTTGATATAGTTATATGGTAAAGTCATCGATAGCTGAGAAAACCAACTCGTGGGAGAATAAAAAGAAAAATGCAATGGCTGCCAATTTCTATTTTGAAAATTCTGTCTTATTGGCCAATTAATTTAAACTTACTAAAGTTTAAATAGTGGTTTAATTTTTTATTAAACACTTAAACATTTATTATTGTTAACAAGATGTCTTTCAGCACCCATGTGTATCAGAGAAGCTATAGTAGAGTTACAAAATGATTTTTAAAATGCACGTTTCCCATGGCAATATTGGAATTAATGAAGCTGACTAGTTTAAAAGTTCGTATATATTTTATGCATATACATATTCATGCATATACACATCCATATGTAAGTGTAAAAACAACATGTATATTGCTTCTCACCTACACATACAATCAAAATTTGTTTTACAAGTAGATGTTATTATTTAATCAAATTTCCACTTTTTGTCCATGGGAATTGGAATATCTGATGCAAGATTTCTGCCACCTTTTCAGCAAAATTAGGTTATTCAATATAAGGGCATTTGAAGTAGTTATAACTAGATTCAATAAAAATTTAATTTATTGAAGACTTAACATAGATTTGATTTTACATTTGCAATCATGATATATGTTTATACTTGATTCCCATAACTGAATTTGATGTCCCTATTGGAGTGCTTGAAAAATACAAAGGAATATCTTATGTGAAATATGACTTCATGACTTGGCCAGATGGAGGCTTTCCAGACTTATGTGGTATGGTACATGAAGAACTGGTAACTACAAAAATCAATATATCCATTAACTCAATAAGTAAACATGGTTCTTTTAGAGTGAGCTACTATGGTTTTCTATATTTATGTTCATTCAGGGCAAATTCTGTGCTGTTTCCTGATCTACAAAGAGTATAAATATTTATAATTCTACATCATCAGAAACAAGAGAAAGTCTAAGAGGAATTATTACTGCAACATGGAGATCATGCTGCCTAAAGAAGAAACAGGATGGTTTGTAAGTGTATCTTTGAGAACTTATTAAAAACACACAACAGACCATTGACATAGAAAGTTCAAAGTTCAGGGACCCAGACGAACAGGCTTTCCTTCTATTCCTTACCTAGTCCTTTGGAGCCTTTTCTACTCATATTGTTTAAGTGAGCTTTGTTTCACCTTCTCTAACATTAAGACATCCTAAATAACGCAGTCATCGGCTGCCATATCTGATTTAAATGGCTGTATAATAAGAGTTGATTCTTAGGATGGGACTTAAAGTAGTTGTACTATGTAAATAGAGTGGGTATGGAGAGGGCTTGGGGGTTACAATGCCTGCAGTGTTTCCCATTATCAGCTAATAGACTGCAGTGTCCTCAGATGAAGAAAGATCTTCAAACATAGAGAGAAATAGAGGGCTTCTAATAGCTCTTTCTTTGAGTAATTATATCTTAAGTACAGTTAAACTGCTCTCTTAGATTTGTGCCTAGAAGCTCGTACCCTCTGACAAATATCATTTGTAGCACTGTATTTTCGGTAAATGACCATGTAGTCCACAATTATAGTACAACACGAGCTTAAAGAATCATGAATATTTATTAAAATGTAGATTTCTTTAGCCATGTACTGGTGATTGGAGACACGTAACTCATATTTTAAAACGTTACTATTAATTAATTGAGAATTGTATGCATTATATTTGAAACATATTCACCTTCCCATTAATCCCCATAACTTCTCTTAACTCCCCCCCCATTTTCTGCCTTAAAACTTCATGTCCTGACAACTTGTGTATCTATTTGAAATATAAAATAAATTTTAATTTTTTAGCATTTCATAAACAAGTAATATATTTATAATTCTACCACACCCTTTTACATCTCCAACTCTTTTTAGGACTTCATATTTCCTGTAAAATTAAATACCTCTTCTTTAATTATTATTTCTACACAAACACACAGACACACACATAAACATACACACACAAACACACACACACACACACACACACACACACACAGAGTCACCCCCCACTCAAATGTAACTGATTTCAGACTCAAAGCAAGGTCAAGTTTGGTTAGTACTTGAATAGGAGAAAACTCACATTTTAAACAAGTAATCGAGATAGTTTTTAAACTCCTAGTTGTATTCAGTTTGATTTACAACCACACCTTGCCCTTACCTCTCACACTTGAGAAACTCTTTCATGTAATTTTTGTATCCCTTTCCAATGTGATTATCCTTGACACTTATCTACACATGGACATCCCTTTCCAAGCACAAGCATATGTCGTTTACTAAGAGAGGAAAAAAAAAAAGTCCTGAAATGTCTATGTGAAAGTTCAAAAAGAGGAAAATTGAGTAGTAGATGTTACTGGGCAGAGAAAGTGGAACTGGATAAGAAGTTATTATACATATGTTTATGCATTTGTATATTAGTAATAGCACACTCTCTTTTGTGACAAACATATGAATGCATTTGGTAGTCTATTTTCTATAGCTCTAATTAGTAATGAAATAATGATGTTTATAGAAGACAACTTAAAATCAAAGTGGAAGCTGAGAAAGTGACTGAGAACAAGTCTTGAAGTTGTGCTATTGCAATGTTATTTAGGGTATTGATACTTATCTTTAAAAGCCCTTCATTGACTATTTTTTTTAAAAAAAATATTTAATAAAAGTCATGTACATTTCATTTATGCAGTTAATATTGGTATTTATTTTAGAAGGGCTTCGAAGTTGTTCTAAAGAATAACCTTAATCTGAGATTTCTAAGGGATGCAGTTTTAGATCTCAGGCACTCATGTTGTGCATTATTTCTTGGTCTGTGACATTTTTATTTAAGTGCTTTTAAAGGATCTGAGAAGGGCAATGTGAGAACATGCACAAGTATTTGTATAGAGAGTGTTGTTACTCTGCTCATGCTATGAGATTTAATTAACCTTGTGCTTCTATGAGGGTACTCCTCCACCCACGCACTCAATCCTGCTTCTTTGCCCTGGCATTCTGTACACTGTGGCATCAATCCTTCACAGGACCAAGGGCCTTTCCTCCTATTGATGTCCAAAAAGACCATTCTCTGTTACATATGCTGCTGAAGCCATGGTTCACTCCATGTGTACTCTTTGGTTGGTAATTTTGTCACTGGGAGGTTTGGGGGTTCTGGTTGGTTGATATTGTCGTTCTTTCTATGGGGTTGCAAACCCCTTCAGCTCCTTCAGTCCTTTCTCTAACTCCTCCATTCTGGATCCTGTGCTCAGTCCAATGATTGGATGTGAGCATCTGCCTCTGTATTTGTCAGGCTCTGCCAGAGCTTCTCAGGAGACAACTATATCAGGCTCCTGTCAGCAAGCACTTCTTGGCATCTGCAATAGTGTCTGAAGCACTTTCCTATCCCTTAGATAAATTCTTCTTGATTGTGATCTATTATCCTATTTATACATGGATGAGATTGATTTGGTAACATTTTGGTAAAGATATTTGTGTCTAAATTTATAAGAAATATTATTAGACAGCTGTCCTGTGATATGTTTTGTCTGGCTTTGTTATAAGTGTAATGTTGGCTTTAACAAAAGAATTCAACATTTCTCCTTATTGATTTACTTTCCTTCTGTGGAATTTGGATAGATTTGGCATAATTTCTTCTTAAAATGCTTGATAAGATTTTACAAGTAAAGACCTCTATATGTATATGCTTTTGGAAGGGACATGATAGACACGTAATTTAAAAGTAAACCATGACTTCAAAATTCTTCTTTTTACCTCTAGAGCTTGGAGGGGTGGAAAAAATTCATTGTAGAAAGATAGCAAATAAATTTTATTATCCAATAATGCTGTAGGTTTGCCAGACTAAAATTTTCTCACATTTTATTGTCTTCTGTAAGTCATATTCAGTTCTTTATAGAATAATTTTGAATAAATTCCATTTATTTAAGAAAATTCCCTGACTCCTCATGATGCATGGGCTGGAAGCAGACATCTTGTTTTAGAGTTAATTACATATGCTTTAAGGCACCTGTTTGAACTTCTAACAGTTGACTTCAACCCAGAAGAAACTTAATAATGATGACCCTTTTTAAACCTAATGAGAAGCACTGAATATGAATATGAATAAAACCAAGTCAGCTTTCAGATGAGCAACAAAGGTAAAAAGAAAAAAAATCATTGTTCCACTGGATAGGAATAATGGCCTGCTGCTTTTGGTTGTTATAATTTCAATAAGGAAATTCAAAATAGTTGACTGTCCCCCAAATGTTTGGCACTCTTCAGTGTCTCCCACTGTTTATTGACAAGATTTCAATGGCAGAAATTCTAGTAAAGCTTGCCATTATTTTGTGAATTCTATTTTTGAACCAACCCTGTATAATTTATAAAGTGGAGTTTAGTCATCCTTTATTGAACATTATTTCGTATTTATGGGAAAGAAGTTATGCTAAATTTCACTTCACACTCACATGCTTAGCAATCTCTGGTAAGGCTTTATTTTGTAAAGTGCCAAGTGTCTGAAATATTTTTTATTTATTATTGCAAAGTGCTAGCTATTCAATAAGATACACAGCAAGGTAAATTTGAGAGTTCCATAGCAATTAACTGTACATGCCAAGGTAATATAAAATACTTAAGATAGAAATGCCAATATAAGAAAATTATTTGTAGATCGGAATTAACAAAAGCCATTAAGATTTTTTAACCCCACTTAAAAAAAATCTTTAATCTTTTTTTTTTCAGTCCAGACTTTATCCCCCTCCTGGTCTACCCTCTCTGTTCCACATCCCATATCTCCTCCCCCTGTCCATCTCCAAGAGAATATGTCTCCATCCTACCCACACCCCACCAGACGTCCCCACTCTTTGGGACCTCAAGTCTTTTGAGGGTTAGGTGCATCTTCTCTGACTGAGTCCTGATCTGGCAGGATTTTTTTTTTTTTAATGATGAAAAAGGAATTGCTGGAGAGATGGCTTGGAGTCTCAGTGATTAAGAGTACTTGCTGCCCTTCCAGAAGACCTGAGTTTGATTTTCAGTAGCCATCTTTACAACCACAATTACTTGTAACTCCAGTTCAAGAAAACCTGAAGTCTCTCTTTGGTCACTGTGAGAACATATCTATATTTATGTGGTTCAAACACACATATAAATAAAAAGAAAATAAAGATTTTTGTAAAGGAGAAGAAATCTCATATTGCTTGAGATTGCTGTTAAGAGACACTTAACATATACAATTTAGGAATTTGTTACTTAAATTTTCTTCAGAATCACTTGTCCTTGACATACAAAAAATTCTTTGTAATGATTAAGTTGGAAAATAATCTAAGCACCAGCTAAAAATTAACTTAAATGGAGACTCATATAGCTTGAACATCTATTTTGCATTTGCTTTTATTCATATTATTTTTGATATAGTTCTGTTGACCATTAAAATCTTTATAAGTAGCTAGTTATCTCAAGAATATGGCGAATGTATAAGAAGATTCCACCTTAAATTATTTCTTTTAAATTAAGAAGAAACACACACACACACACACACACACACACACACATATATATATATATATAGAGAGAGAGGAAATAATGAGCAGTGGAGAAAGAGAAAACAGCAATTAGTATATTTCTTAAACTGTTGTAACTTGTGAAGTTTTAATGTAACATATTTTATTAAGTGAGAAAAAAATGCGACCATTAGAAAATGTGTCAAAATACACTTTCCATTATGCGTTTTTAATTATTTAATAACATTTCTTTTTTTTGCATTAATTCAAATTACACAAGTGTAGAATGTGCTAAAAATGTAAAACTCTTTGCCTTATTTACCTGATGAATATTATAATTAAGGAATTTGTACTATTTCCGGTAGTTCAGTGAGTTAACTTCTCAATTTTCTTTCTCCATGAAGTTTCCTTATCTTTTTAAATACACAATATTTTTCAAAGATTTTTTTCATTAAATGAATTTGGCTTAATTAATATTTCCTGAGTTGTAATCTTCATAAAAAGTTATCTATCTCTATGAAACTTGTTTATATGACTTTATTATCTTTTCTTATCTCCTCAGTGTTAAAACTGATGTCACTAATTGGGACTATATATATATATTCAACTGTTGGTCCTAGCACTAATAACTCTTAAAGGACAAAACCATCTATATGTAATAATTTTTCAAATAAAACCAATTACACAGATTTTTTTTTTCGGTTTGCTGTATTAAAGACAATACAATTCTAAAATAAACATTAACGAACTTACATTTGATTGTTTAGGGGAAACTCATTCATAAAGTTACCTTCAGGAAAGCATCATGTTATTCATTTGGAAAGTGAATGTTCTTTCCTTAGAGTAAGTAGTATATGCTAGAATGAAGGCAGACTCGAGAAAATAAGCTTTTTACTTTGGCTCATTTTCCTCACTGCAACAAAAAAAAAGTTAGAAATATAAAAACGAGACTGAATGTTTCTCTTGCATGTTTCAGATGGTGTTCAAATGAGTCTTATTTAGTATTTTGCCCATTTAATGACTCATTGTTATTTTTTGAATCTGGCAGCTGATACAGTACAGAGTTTGCCACTGTACATTTTGATGTTTAAGGCAGTGGGAAGGGGTGAGATAAAATTGTTTCTTACAAACCAAGTCACCTTTAGAGTTAAGATCTCAAGGTCTACCCAATGGTTCAGATACTTGGTCACCAGGTTGATTTTACTGGGAATTGGTAGAGCCTAGAAGATGTAGATTTTGGTGGGAAATTATTTGGTCATTCTTTTTTGTTGTTTGTTTGTTTTTTTCCATTTATTAATTTATTTATTCACTTTACACCCTGATCATGGCCCCCCTCCTCCCAGTCCTCCTCTCACATGACTCTTCTGCCCCAATCCCTCTCCTTCATCTCTGAGAAAGGTGAGGTGTACCAACCCACCCTGACACCTCAAGTCAGTGTAGGACTAGGCATATCCTCTCCCACTGAGGTCAGACAAGGCAGCCCACTTAGGGTTACAGGATCCACAGGCAGGCAACAGAGTCAAGGAAAGCCCCTGCTTCAGTCATTGGGAGACCTACGTGAATATCAAGCTGCACATTTGCTACATACATGTGGGGGTCCTAGGTCCAGTCCTTATATGATCTTTTGTTGGTGGTTCAGTCTCTGGGAGTTCCCAAGTGTCCAGGTTAGTTGATTCTGCTGCTCTTCTTATCAAATTCCTGTCTCCTCTAGAATCCCTCAATCCCTTCCCCAACTCTTTCACAAGACTTCCTGTACCCCATTTAATGTTTGTTTGTGGGTCTTTGCATCTGTTCTGGTCAGCTGCTGCATAATGCGTGCTAGGCTCCTGTCTAGGAATCCACACTGACATATACAAACATAGCTTGAGGATCTAAGGTAGTTGAAGGGGAAAGGCGATGTGTCCCTTTTGATCATCTGAGGACAGCTAGGCACATTACCTCAGACATTCGCAGGGTTTGTTACTACATTCATATGTCACACAGGACACTTGCGTATCCAGGCCAGCAGTGACAATTATAGCGGTGACAATTATAGTGTCTTCACATGTTGTATCATTGTGACAAGGCTTTGAGCAACAAAGAGACATCAAAGTCTCACAGTGTGTCCCTATGAATCCACTCCCATGCAGGCACAGTAGGAGTTGTTTCCTCCATCTACACATGGGTCTCCATGGAGATGTGGCTGACTGACACATTCATCAAAGTTGAATTCACAATGGTTTCCAAGGAATCCAGGTGCACAGTCATAGAAATAAACCCCACGAGCATCTTGACACAAGGCTTCATGTAGATATGGCTGCGAACCCCATGTATCAGTTTATAACACACAGTTCCTACCAGAACACTCTTGAGGACAGACCCATGTCTACCTTCCTGTCTCTTTTTTTTCTTTCTTTTTATTGGATATTTTATTTACATTTCAGATGCCATCCCCTTTCCCCATTTCCCCTCCCTAGAAAACCCCTATTCCATACCCCCTTCTCCTTTTTGCTTTTATACAATTTTTTTTAATGTTAACCAATGGCTTTATAAATTTGGTAATGCTCAATATTAATCAGAAGTGTAACCTAATACCCAACCTAGATATATCAACTATCTTTGACTGGCAGAGATATGTGAACATCTGCCTCCATGTCTGGCCCCCCTCTCTCTTTCTCTCTCATCACCTAGATCCTCCTCTCCTTACTCCTCCTCTCCTTACTCCTCCTCTCCTTACTTCTCTCACCTTAGCTCCTCCTATATATCACCCTTCCTGTTAAAATAAAACTTTTCTCTCAAAATACAGTTAGAGCATAACTTTACCAATTTATGTCAGTAAGGTGCAAGATAGACCTAATACCCAGTCCATCATTTTGTTGACTAAGCGAGCCTGTGGTGGCGCACAGTTTGGGAGCCTGTCCTTTGGTGGTGGACTGTGTCCGTGTTCCTGAGTTTGAATCCTGTGTGACTCCTGTTGAGTCTCATGGGGGGGAGGGAAGTTCTGACGGGGGTCCCCTACATTTTAAAAAAACCTTCTTGTCTCATTGAGGCACACTGCCTCATTCACACAGGGATCAGAAACTCTTATCCACTTCCAAGTCACAATGCCTGCCTTGCTATCCAGGCATACAGAAGCAGGAGTAGCCATTGATTTCATCCTGGCACATAGCTCAACTGTGGCAAGGGCTGGAAGCACACTCATTTTGATCTATCTCACAGAACCTTCCAGCACACCCAGCAAGGCAGATAGAGACAGGGTGCTCAGGGTCTTTATGGCAGGTTCCTCCATGTTGGCAGTTATTCCCCCCTCCCCCCAACATGAATTAGGTCATTCTTAGGGCATCCTCCAAGCTGATTGAGGAACTGTGCTTTCATCTCATTCTGTTTTGCTTTTTGGGCAAGGGGTGACAGATTTACCCCTCCTCAGGTTCCCTCCTAACTTCAAAGAGTACTGGGTATAGTTGATCATAGGCCAGAATCTCCAATACAGTGAGCTAAATAAAACTTTATAATTTGATTACATTTTGTAATGATGCTAAGAAAACACATTTGTCTAAAACAGGGCCCCGTGGAAATCCTGGAAAGATACAGTTTTCTAATCTATAAATTGAGGACTATGTTTAAATCTCTCATCTTCTCACTTCCCTCTTTCTCCCTCCCCCTCTCTCTCTTCCCTCTCTCTCCTTTCCCCTCTATTTCCCTCTCTTTCTTTCTACTGCTCTCTTCTTTCCCCTTTCTCCTTTTCTTCCCCCTCTCTTTTCCTGTCTCGCCCCCCCCCCCCCCGTCATCTCTTTCCTTCTTTTCTCTGTCTGCATGCACTCCTGTTCTATTTTCCTTCCCCTAACCTTCCTCACGGCAACTCCCTGGCCTCAATCCTTGGGGCCAGAGAATTCCGCTGAGAGCAGCTTTCCAATAAAACTGCCTTTAATAAAAAACATTACCTCACTTCTTCAAAATTTCAACTTTGGCAAAGCAGTAACCTTTAATTATACATGCCATTACTTACCTATTTGCATTGTCTTTCCCTCACCCGGTTTTAAGTAGGCTTGAAAGTGCTTTGACTAACGCTGGAATTTTAAATATATATATAGCTTTGTAGCATTTAAAATGCACCACAAGGGTTTTTAAAGTTTCTTGTGTACCCATCTGGTCATTAGCATGTAAATCGCTGCCTTAATTATAATGCCATCTAATGAAACATTTTTCAGTGTACATGTCTAAGTATTTCTGAGATCACTGAAATTACCAATTAGATTTGTGTTGTAGCTTTCCATTGCCTGTAAAAGGCTCTTTAAAAGCTGTCCATTCTGTCTCAATCTGTAACCGAGAAACAGGAGAAAAAGTATCGAGAGATAAGATCAAATGTTCTCCGTGCTTAACTTATAAAAACTAACAAGGACTATTGATGATCTTTGTGTGCGGTATTGAAAACTGAATCAAATTGAGCAGCATTTCCTGCGTGACGAGCAGAATAGTGACCACACACAAAAGGAGAGCTTGTTTTTTTGTCAATTACTTACTTAAGCAGCTACCTAGCTAGCAGACTCTCTAATTGTTATAACTATTTTTAATGCCTGCTTGGAGTGGGACTTTAGCTCCTGAAAAATTTCTCCTGCAACTATGTTTCTTATGTCCTGTAACTTCATATTACTAGCAATGGATCACGTGAGACTGGTATTGATATTCTTTTTTTTTTTTCTGACAAATCTAAGCCAGGGACAAATACTCTCAAGTAATTGGAATATAGGATATTTTCCCTTATGTCTAATGAGGGTTAATTATGGCTGAGTACTTTGTGTCAGATATTGAGCTAGGATTTCCTGAGTTGTGTTTCATGTGGTTTTCATCACTATCCCATCAAATGTAATGGCTGTTACCGATGAGGAAAATGAAGTTTGGGTGATCTGTTAGACAGTCAAATGGTAGTGACTGTCTCTGAATCCTGACACAATATATGACCCGGTATTTGTGATGTCACCAATATTGCTATAGTATTAAGAAATTAATTCCTTCATTCTCCCTGAAAAGGAAACATTAATGCATGAGAGACAGTTGACTTTTCACATGGTCTTGTGATGTATTCAAACATATAAATCATCTTGTCATATTTTCTGTGTGGTGTTATTTGGGAAATCATCTATGTTCTCCTTCCTTATAACTTTCTTCATTTCAAAGTCCCAACTTTTTGTTTGGCAATCCTCTGCAAAAAATAAATAAATAAATAAATAACCCTTTGTTTTGATATCTTTGCTCTGCTGGTGATTCGTTTTCTCAAGGCTTCCTAGACTGGCATTGCCCTTCTTTACTTTATATTCTTGGACTATTTTACAACAACAGAAGATCAAAGTTAGATATTGTTCCTTGATCTTTCTCTGTTGGATTTCTGTTTCAACACCTGTTACATTATTGGAGAAAGATAAATGGGTAGTTATTTAATGATTTTTTAAGGCATTTGGTTTAAAAAGTGGATGGAATCTTGAGATATCTAGTATTAAATTATTTCATGGTAATTTTCCATCACATAATTTAAACATTAAAGAGGTTTAAACATTCATGTGTTCTTTTAAAAGATCTATTTTGTTTTTAATTATGTGAGTATGAGTGAACATCCTCAACGAGAGAATTGGATGTCAGCTACTACATAGTAAAGTTAAGGGCAGTTACAAGCTGCCTGACAAGGTTGGTGGGAACCAAAGTTGAGTCTTCTTCAAGAACAGTAAGTACTCTTAAATGCTGAGCAATCTCTCTAGCCTTCCAAATCATGTAATCTTAACAGTCTCACTTTGTAAGAGATTTACACAGGGTGCAAAGAAGGCAAGAAACTTCTTCAAAATCTCTGAGTTTATTGTTAGGAAATGTACAATTATCTTCTTAGATACATACATTCTTCCTGTTATAATACATTGTTAACTTGTGGTAGTTTCATTGATTTCCTATGTATCTACATGTCTTTCTGTCTGTCTGCTACTCATTCCACCCATCTACCCACCCATCCATCTATCCAATATTTCATCAATTCAACTATCTATTCACTTCTCCAATCAGTGACTTTGATTTAGGTCATTCTTTTGGTTGTTTGTTTCTTTGTTTGCTTATTTGTTTGTTTTTTAAATCAGGGACACAATATATACACATTGTATTAAAGCTTGTGGGAAACACAAATAGAAATATAATATTTTCTTTGTGTTTAATATTCTATATTTTGAGATAAACAATATTAGTAACTATGCCAGTTAGATTTATGTCTACTTGGCATATTCTAGAGTGATTTGAGAACTGGGAACCTAACTGTGAAAATGACCCCAATGGATTGGCCTCATAGTCAACCCACCACAGTGCATTTCCTTGATTGATGATATATATGGTTGGACCCAACTTACTGTGGTAGTATCACTCCCAGGTTGGCATAAATTTCATCAAATTAATGAACAGTGTTGGTTAAAAAACCCACATGTACTGTGTTGCTTGGCATTATGTAACTTTTGTGATCAACTGCTCATCTATCTCAGGAAGCTGACAGAGATAAAAAGACATAAAAGTCACAGGTTTCTGGTTAGAAGGCATATAGTATTGGTTCTTAAAAGATATGTCTCTAGTCTGAGAGCTCATTTGGAGAAGGATCTGACTCCAGGATAAACATATAGACCATACAAAAAGTTTATAAAAAGAAAAGTGTAACAGAAATTTGTTGAAGTAGTCAGGGACAGTGCTCTTCAAAAACCAGTTCAAATTGAAGATTAGGTAATGTCTTGAACTAGTTACCCATTAGACAGTGGTACAAGCATAACTATTCATTATAACTATTTCATGTTATAATTATATAACTATATATATAACTATATATAGTTATATACTTATTATATATTATATATTAGTTATTAGTTATAATTATAACTATTTTATGTTATCTTGAGGACTGAGTAAAGCCAGAAAACCTAAAAGAAAGTAACTCACACAACCTGGTGCAGTTTTGACTTGGAATATTGGCTTCTACTATAGTAGCCCCATGATATCTGGTACCACCATCTTCGAGTATATTGTGGAAAAATTATCATTTACATATATTCCCAGTCTTTAGATATGTCTCAACTGTGATGAGATAAGACAACATACTATCAGTGATTGCTTACAAGAAAGAGTCAAGTTGAGCAGCAATGGTTCTAATCTTGTGTAAGAACCTGTAATGAGGTGAGTGGTTATGAATCTTCTAATGGCTATGAATTAAAACCATAATTTACTCCATTGATATAATGGGACTACCCATATACTCTAAGAAATGAGCTATTTAGTGAATTTTTTAAGATGTATTTTCTCACAAGGTTTGTGATTAAACCCAGACTGGAAAAGTTTTCAAAAATGCTACTCAGACAGTCACACAGGTTTCCAGACTAGGTCAAGCGGAGTTTTCAGATGGTAGGAAGCATTTGGTTAATTTAAACAACTATTTTATGTGTTTTGAAGGTACTCTAGATTAAGAACAACATCTTCTTTCTGCCTTTTCATTTATTATGTACATTCATTAGAGTTTGTGTGGTCTTAAATTGTGAAAATTTCATGTTTCACCTAGCACAGAAGTTTATATCTATTATTAAAAATAAAAAGGGCGAGAATGGATGAATACATATAAACTTACACAGAAACCCAACCCCAGACTGCTGAAATAGTGCTTGATTCTCTTGTAAGAACCTGTAGGGCTGGAATCAGGACAGCTTAGAATACTTCCTGAGTATGCTCAAGGTAGTAGATTCGAAACAACCATGATAACAACAAAACACCTAAATCAACACAGTGACAACAGACTCAGACAAAACTCCCAAAACCCCAAAGAACAACTTCTACGCCAGCAAGCACAAACCAAAACAAAATACCCACCAAAGAACAAGGACAAACAAAACACCTATGACAAAACAAACACTGAAACAAAAGCAACACATTTGCGACAAAACATTCCAAGGAATCGCCTCATCAGGGACAAATAACTCATTAAATCTGTGCTAAGTGAGGTAGAAAAATAAACACATTGGCCCAATTTGGACTCTCATTGAAGAAGAATAGAGCTCAAAATGATAGTAAGAAATTAGGGCTGGTTTAATTAAAAGCCAATTAAACAGTATACATTTAATAATTAATTCTTATATGCATGCTTGTATTAATAAGGATAATCTGTTCTAATGCACAGGAAATAAATTTCAAATTTTAATAGTCTAATAAGATGGAGAATTACTTAGCAATTATGATAAAAGCATGAGAAAGCTTTACACAGATGCCTGCATGGGGAACCAGTTCCACTGTGCTGGGGCTATGTCACCATCTGTGTATCTAACTTCTTGGTCATCTGGTGAGGAAAGGGAAACAGGGAACCTGAAGAACTGCACAAATATTTATACTGTCTTAGCCAGGAAATGGCAAGTTGTTACTTCACACAAACAAGCAGATTGCCAGGCATAAGGGCATACACTTCTTCCTTGTCTTTTACATCAGAGAATTAATATATATATATATATATATATATATATATATATATATATATATATATTAGAGTTCCCAGTCATGCTGTGAGTAGTAAAGAAAGAAATTACTATTACTTTCAAGATACATACTAATGAAAATGCGTGAATGCATTTAAAAGAATAGTATCAATGTAATGAAGCATAAGACGCAGGAAGATGGAGAGAAAGTATGTTGTAGGTAAAAGAGCAGAAGAAAATTAACTTAAAACTCCTCTAGGACAATTGATCATCATTTGTGTATAAATTGAGGCTCAACACATATGATGATGCACTCATATATCTCAGCTGGCAGGACTCTTTTCTGAAGGTTACGTTATAAAGATTTGACTTTTTTTCCTTTTGGTGAACTTAGTGACATCAGGTTTGACTCTAAAGGAGTCAATAATTATAATAATGGCATTAAGGATATGGCTTAATGGTAGATTACTTCCAAGCCCCATATGTTTTTATTTTTTCTACTATTGTTAATTCATTAAACTAATATTCTGACATAAAACATGATTCCCCAAAGAGGTAGTGTATCATCAAAGTCAGCAATATATTGTGAACTTCACATTTTTTTTTTGCTATTGCAAATGTTTTAGAATCAGACTTCTTAATGAGTTCAATGAATAACAAATAAGTGCCAAGAAAGAATAATGTCCACTATTTAAGGAATAATCCACTCTATCTACTCTACATTCCTCATTCTGGCAGGAAGAACGCTTCCCAAGGCCACACATATCCATGAACTCTCGCAGGGATCAATAGGTACAATTACTTTCCATTTACTCAGGAATTAAATGTCCACAAGTTCAGCCTCCTTAAGCATATATATGAAGTGTGCAGAAATTAGGTCTAAATAGTGAGAAAATTGGCTATTATAAGGCTCACAAACTATGTCATGGGCACATTACAGAGGGACGCTTAGGCTTTCTCTTATAATTCTGAAAGTATGGTGTAAGGTCAACCTTAATTTTCATTTTGACTAGTTCCCTACTGGGACTTTCTATTTGTAACAAATATCCAATCAGAGTCAGCCACAAAGTGCATGGGAAAAGTGGAACCTGATTACCTCATGGTAGGAAAGACAGAGAAGCCACAGTCAGTGGTCAGAAAGACTTCACAAAGACACCAGAAACCTGTCTCAAACAATATAAAAGAATTCATCCAAGTGTAAAGAGACCAATGGTAAGGCCTTAGGTATAGTTCCATTATGATGTTAGTTCGGTGGTTATCTTAACTGCATCACGCTACTTGGCTACCCCTATATTCTGACTTTTCTTAGGCCAGAATCTTGGAGTGATGATCTACTTCATATAGCATTCAGTGCAGGAGGAGATCTTGTTTCTGGTTCTGTTGTTGCTGCACTCTTGACTATGGCTAATCTAACAGTGCTTCCAAAGATTTTCTGTATATGGAGAACATAGCCAAATTGATGTGTCTGTAGATTATCACTCGTTTTCATCACACATAATTGAGATTCAGGCTGCCACAAACAGAAAACTGCTCAGACCTTGTCTAGGTAAAGGCAATGAGAGCTGTCCCTGGAAGGGCAATACCTACATCTCCGTTTGATTTTCTGTACATCACTCCCTCTTTTTTAATCTGGAAATATGCATTCCATGGGGAAAAAAAAATATCAAGAATCATTTGGTTCAGACTGCTTCCTGATCCCAGAATTTTCATGAGGACAATTAAAAGATGCTATGTCAGTCTCTGACAATGTCATGCTTGTACCAAACAACTACAGAAATTAGACCTGTAGAAGTAAGTGTGGAACAAACCTGTTTATTAAATTTGATTAAAAATTTTTAGTACGCCCTTCCGCCGCTCGCCCCTCCTCCAGTCTGAGGCCTGCGGGTAAGTGCACCCAGGAGCCCCCCAGACACATTCTGGGGGATCCATAGAACCCATAGCCAGCGCTAGCACGCCCCGTCCGCCGCTCGCCCCTCCTGCAGTCTGAGGCCTGCGGGTAAGTGCACCCAGGAGCCCCCCAGACACATTCTGGGGGATCCATAGAACACATAGCCAGCGCTAGCACGCCCCTTCCCCTGCTCGCCCCTCTTGCAGTCTGAGGCCTGCGGATAAGTGCACCCGGGAGTCCCCCAGACACATTCTGGGGGATCCATAGAACCCATAGCCAGCACTAGCACGCTCCTTCTGCTGCTCGCCCCCCCTCCGGTCTGAGGCCTGCAGGGTCTGAGTCCCAGACCAGACCTCTACCAGGTCTGCAGTTGTGTGGACCCCGGATTCCACCTGAGACATACTGGAAGGTCCCCTCAACCCAGAGCCACAGAGGAACAACTGAACTCAGAGTGTCAGACAACATACCCTGAGATAGCCAAGAGGAGACACTGCACCCAGAACAGCAGACATCTAGCTGGACTGCTACCTTGGAGGCACCATATCCTGAGGCATCCTAGAGATACCACTGTAATCAGGGCAGCTGGAAAAAAACCACAAAGACATCTAGACTCCTAGAAGACCAAACAAAAGCGAGACAACTGGAAAGACAGGCTTCAATCAGAGACAGAAGTACAGGTAGCACTAGAATTAACCAGATGGCAAAAGGCAGGCGCAAGAACGTAAGCAACAGAAACCAAAGTTACATGGCATCATCAGAACCCAGTTCCCCCATCAGAGCAAGCCCTGAACACCCCATCACACCAGAAAAGCAGGATTCAGAATTAAAATCACTTCTCATGATGATGATAGAGGACTTTAAGAAAGACATAAATAACACTCTCAAAGAACAGATAGAAACCCTTAGAGAGGAAACACAAAAATCCCTTAAGGAATTACAAGAAAATGCAACCAAACAGGAGAAGGAATTAAACAAAACCATGCAGGATCTAAAAACGGAAGTAGAAACAATAAAGAAATCACAAAGGGAGAACACCCTGGAGATAGAAAACTTAAAAAAACGATCAGGAGTCATAAATACAAGTATTACCAACAGAATACAAGAGATGGAAGAGAGAATCTCATGTGCAGAAGATACCATGGAAAACATAGACACAACTGTCAAAGAAAATGCAAAATACAAAAAGCTACTAACCCAAAATATACAAGAAATCCAAGACACAATGAGAAGGCCAAACCTAAGGATAATAGGAATAGATGAGGGGGAAGACTCCCAACTTAAAGGACCAGTAAATATTCTCAACAAAATTATAGAGGAAAACTTCCCTAACCTAAAGAAAGAGATGTCCATAAATATACAAGAAGCCTACAGAACTCCAAATAGTTTAGACCAGAAAAGAAATACTTCCCGCCACATAATAGTCAAAACATCAAATGTACAAAACAAAGAAAAAATACTAAAAGCAGTAAGGGAAAAAGGCAAAGTAACATATAAAGGCAGACCTATAAGAATTACACCAGACTTCTCACCAGAGACCATAAAAGCCAGAAGATCCTGGACTGATATCATACAGACCCTAAAAGAACATAAATGTCAGCCCAGACTACTATACCCAGCAAAACTGTCAATCATTATTGATGGAGAAACCAAAATATTCCATGACAAATCCAAATTTACACAGTATCTCAACACAAACCCAGCACTTCAAAGGATAATTGGTGGAAAACTCCATCACAAGGAGGGAAACTACAACCTGGAAAAAGCAGGAAAGTAATCTTCCAAAAACCGTAAAAGAAGGTAGCTACACAAACATATCCCCACTGCCAATAACAAAAATAACAGGAAACAACACTCATTTTTCCTTAATATCTCTTAATATCAATGGACTCAATTCTCCAGTAAAAAGACATAGACTATCAGACTGGATACGTAAACAGGACCCAACATTTTGCTGCATTCAGGAAACGCACCTCTGTGGAAAGGACAGACACTACCTCAGAGTAAAAGGTTGGAAAACAATCTACCAAGCAAATGGTCCCAAGAAACAAGCTGGAGTAGCGATTCTAATATCAAATAAAATCAGTTTTCAACCAGAAGTAATCAAAAAAGATAAAGAAGGACACTTCATATTCATGAAAGGAAAAATGTACCAAGAAGAACTTGCAATTCTCAACATCTATGCCCCAAATGTAAGGGCACCCACATACATAAAAGACACTTTACTAAAACTTAAAGCATACATTGCACCCTACACAATAATAGTGGGAGATTTCAACACCCCACTCTCAGCTCTGGACAGATCATGGAAACAGAAACTAAATCGAGACACAATGAAACTAACAGAAGTTATGAACCAATTGGACTTAACTGACATCTATAGAACATTTCACCCTAAAACAAAAGAATACACCTTCTTCTCAGCACCTCATGGTACCTTCTCGAAAATAGACCATATAATTGGTCACAAAACAGGCCTCAACAGATACAAAAAGATTGAAATAATCCCCAGCACCTTATCAGACCACCATGGATTAAGACTTGTCTTTGACATGGACAAAAACATCAGAAAACCGACATACACTTGGCAACTGAACAATGCTCTACTCAATGACAACTTGGTCAAGGAAGAAATTAAGAAAGAAATTAAAGACTTTTTAGATTTAAATGAAAATGAGGACACATCATATCAAAACATGTGGGACTCATTGAAAGCAGTACTAAGAGGAAAAATCATAGCTCTAAGTGCTCACAAAAAGAAAGTGGAAAGAGCATATATCAACAACTTGACAGCAAACCTGAAAGCATTAGAACAAAAAGAAGCTAGTATACCCAAGAGGAGTAGACGGCAGGAAATAATCAAACTCAGGGCTGAAATCAACCAAGTCGAAACAAAAAGAACTATACAAAATATCAACAAAACCAGGAGCTGGTTCTTTGAGAAAATCAACAAGATAGACAAACCCTTAGCCAGACTAACCAAAGGGCGCAGAGACAGCATTCAAATTAATAAAATCAGAACTGAAAAGGGAGACATAACAACAGAAACAGAGGAAATTAAAAAAATTATCAGATCCTACTACAAAGGCCTATACTCAACAAAATTGGAAAATCTGGAGGAAATGGACAATTTTCTAGATAGATACCAGGTACCAAAGTTAAACGAGGAGCAGATAAACCACCTAAACAGTCCCATAACGCCTAAAGAAATAGACACAGTCATTAAAAATCTTCCCACCAAAAAATGTCCGGGGCCAGATGGTTTCAGTGCAGAATTCTTTCTGACCTTCAAGGAAGACCTAATACCAATCCTCTTCAAGTTATTCCATCGAATAGAAACAGAAGGAACACTACCCAATTCATTCTATGAAGCTACCATTACACTCATACCTAAACCACAGAAAGACCCAACAAAGAAAGAGAACTACAGACCAATCTCTCTTATGAATATTGATGCAAAAATACTCAATAAAATTCTCGCAAACCGAATCCAACAACACATCAAAACAATTATCCATCAAGATCAAGTAGGCTTTATCCCAGGAATGCAGGGATGGTTCAATATTCGGAAATCCATCAATGTAATCCACTACATAAATAAACTCAGAGAGAAAAACCACATGGTCATATCACTAGATGCTGAGAAAGCATTTGACAAAATTCAACATCCCTTCATGTTAAAAGCCTTGGAAAGATCAGGAATACAAGGCCCATATCTAAACATAGTAAAAGCAATATACAGCAAGCCAGTAGCCAACATCAAACTAAATGGAGAGAAACTGGAAGCAATCCCACTAAGATCAGGGACTAGGCAAGGCTGCCCACTCTCACCTTACCTATTCAATATAGTACTGGAAGTCTTAGCTAGAGCAATTAGACAACAAAAGGAAGTCAAAGGGATACAAATAGGAAAGGAAGAAGTCAAAATTTCACTATTTGCGGATGACATGATAGTATACTTAAGTGAACCTAAAACTTCCACCAGAGAACTCCTAAACCTGATAAACAACTTTAGCAATGTGGCTGGATATAAAATCAACTCAAACAAATCAGTAGCCTTCCTCTACTCAAAGGATAAACAGGCAGAGAAAGAAACCAGGGAAATGACACCCTTCACAAAAGCCACGAATAAAATAAATTATCTTGGAGTGAATCTAACAAAGCAAGTGAAAGATCTGTATGACAAGAACTTTAAGTCTCTCAAGAAAGAAATCGAAGAACATCTCAGAAGATGGAAAGATCTCCCATGCTCCTGGATTGGCAGGATTAATTTAGTAAAAATGGCTATCCTGCCAAAAGCAATCTACAGATTCAATGCAATACCCATCAAAATCCCAAATCAATTCTTCATAGAGATAGAAAGAGCAATTTACAAATTCATTTGGAATAACAAAAAACCTAGGATAGCGAGAACTATTCTCAACAATAAAAGAACCTCTGGGGGAATCACCATTCCGGACCTCAAACTGTACTACAGAGCAGTAGTGATAAAAACTGCTTGGTATTGGTACAGAGACAGAAAGGACGATCAATGGAACAGAATTGAAGACCCAGAAATGAACCCGCATACCTATGGTCACTTGATATTTGACAAGGGAGCTAAATTCATCCAGTGGAAAAAGGACAGCATTTTCAACAAGTGGTGCTGGCTCAACTGGAGGTCAACATGTAGAAGAATGCAAATTAATCCATTCTTATCTCCTTGCACAAAGCTCAACTCCAAGTGGATAAAGGACCTTCACATAAAGCCAGGTACACTGAAAATATTAGAAGAGAAGTTGGGGAAGACCCTCGAATACCTAGGCACAGGGGAAAAGTTCCTGAACAGAACACCAATGGCTTATGCTCTAAGATCAAGAATCGACAAATGGGACCTCATCAAGTTGCAAAGCTTCTGTAAGGCAAAGGACACTGTCAACAAGACAAAACGGCAACCAACAGATTGGGAAAAGATCATTACCAATCCTACATCTGATAGGGGGCTAATATCTAATATTTACAAAGAACTCAAGAAATTAGACGCCAAACAACAAAATAACCCCATTAAAAAATGGGGTACAGAGCTAAACAAAAAATTCTCAACTGAGGAAACTCGAATGGCCGAGAAGCACCTTAAGAAATGCTCAACATCCTTAGTCATCAGGGAAATGCAAATCAAAACAACACTGAGATACCACCTCACACCAGTCAGAATGGCTAAGATCAAAAACTCAGGTGATAGTAGATGCTGGCGAGGATGTGAAGAAAGAGGAACACTCCTGCATTGTTGGTGGGGTTGCAAGCTGGTACAACCACTTTGGAAGTCAGTCTGGCGGTTCCTCAGAAAATTGGACATAGCACTACCTGAGGACCCAGCTATACCACTTCTGGGTATATACCCAGAAAATGCCTCAACAAATAACAAAGACATATGCTCCACTATGTTCATAGCAGCCCTATTTATAATAGCCAGAAGCTGGAAGGAACCCAGATGCCCTTCAACAGAGGAATGGATACAAAAAATGTGGTACATTTACACAATGGAATATTACTCAGCTATTAAAAATAATGAATTCGAGAAATTCTTAGGTAAATGGATGGATCTAGAAAATATCATCCTGAGTGAGGTAACCCAATCACAAAAGAACACACATGGTATTTACTCACTGATAAGCGGAGATTAGCCCAAAAGTTTGAAACAACAAAGATTCAACTACCAGAAGACACGAAGCTCATGAAGAAGAAAGAACAAGTGAGGATGCCTAGGTCTTTCTTAGAAGGAGTAACTAAATAACCAAGGGAGCAAATATGGAGACAAAGTGTGGGTCAGAATCATAAGGGGGGGTTGTAGGGAGACCATTGTGTCTGGGTATTCATCCCATAGGCAGTCACCAAAAATAGACGCTGATAGGGATGTCAGGATGGGAAAGCTGACAGCAGCCTGATAAGGCTGTCTCCTTAGAGGTCTCTCAGAGTCGGACATACCCAGAGACAGATACCCACAGCTATCCATTAATCTGATCAAAGTTCCCAATGGAGGAGTTAGAGAGTAAATTGAGGGAACCGTGAACCATACGGGCTGGTGGCCCTGTGAGGAGAGCAAGAATACCAACCAGCCAGAGCTCCCCAGGGTCTAAACCACCAGCCCAGGTGCACATAGGGAGAGACACATGACTCCAGCTGTATATGTAGGGGAGGATGGCCCTGTTGGGCATAGGTGGGAGACAAGATCATTGGTACCCTGAAGGCTGAGCACTGAGGGGGGGGAATCTGAGGGTGGGGAGGGAGGCTGGGGGTAGGTGGGTAACACCTTCATAGAGGCAGGAGGAGGGGGGATGGGATAAGGGGTTCCTGGGTGGTGGGGGAAATATGGTAAGGGGATAAAATTTGAAATGTAAATATTATATCCAATAAAAGAGGGGAAAAATAGAAAAGCGGTTAGAACCAACATTCCTAATAAAATGTCAGCCCTCTTTAAAAAAAAAAAACTATCTTGATACTAAAATTTGTTTTGAGAATTGTATATTGCAGAATGATCAGCCTTGGTGTATCTACTCAACAAGCAAGCTGGGCAGACCTGCTCAAACCTCTGAGGTCCGTGAATTCCATCTGGAGGCAGTGAAGACACAGCATCAGAGGATTGTCAACTTGCTCTCCCCCCCCCACTCCTCTTCTAATATCTCAACGCCCATAATCAGCTTGAAGAAGCTAATGATGAGTCAGCGCCCCTATTCCCTGGGCATGGGGACTAAGGTGGTAAATGTTGGGCTGTCTCCCTAGGGAAAAGTAGTGGTTTTGTCGGAATAGAGAGGATTAGCTAGGGTTTATTGCATAGCCATAACCTATTAGTAGAAATCTGTATAATTAATATCAAGATGAAGATATAAATTCTTAAATGGCACCAATTTACTTTGTTTACAAATTTTAAGGTTTTCATTGGCATGAGCTTCTTAGTGATATAAGAGTGAGATGAATATTGTTACTCTCATAGGCATTGTACCAGTATAACACACTTAGGAATACAAAGCTTAGACCCAGTCCTTCTTTAACTTTTTTAACTGATTTGAGATGGTCAGCCTGTGAGTTAAGGGACTATAGCAAATTCATGACTTGGAGTTTATTATAAGGGTGTTCTCTATGTTTTATTTAGAAATAGCTGAGTGGAGTTAACAGGCAACAGTCCAGATTACCTTACATGGATAGCTGGTTTTCAAAACATCAGAAATCCTTAGAATTGACATGACAAACATTTCAGTATTAATGTTCATTTTCATTAGAGACCTGTCTGCTCCGGACAGCTTCCTATGTTAAATTCTAAGAAGAAATTGAGCATCCTTGGAGTTACTCCAGTTGTGGTGAGACAGCCACTAGGCAAGAATTGCCACTTTCCTTCTACAGACAAATTACTGTCCAGAAAAGGACACACTTGCAGAATAGTCGACTGATTATATCTGCCTAGACAGAGTAATCAGCCCTTAATAATTCTGCAGCCTAAGGTCTGTCAGATGATCCTGGGCCAGAAGGCAGAAGAACAGATGCTCCAACGTTTTGAAGTAGAGCGAGTGTCCAGGTGTTCAGAGGTCTCTATAAATTGGCTAAGTTTTAGAAGCTATGCTTTGTGCTTCCCACAATTATAGTCAACTCAGTCATTCTGGATTTCTGATGGGGTTGAAAACTTATAGCTATTTACTTTGAGAGAAAAGATCTGAGTGTATGGTCATCAGCTGACATTCATCCTAAAGTCAAGGAAAAAGCCACGTTCAGAACTAAGTGTTTTAGTTAGGATAGATGACAGAGGTGCTGGTTAGTCAACAAAAGGATGGACTGGGTATTAGGACTATCTTGTACCTCACTGGTACAAATAGGCATAATTATGCTCTAATTGTATTTTGAGAGAAAAGTTTTCTTTTAACAGGAAGTGTGATGTGTAGGAGGAGCTAAGGTGGGAGGAGTACTGAGAGGAAGAAAAGGAGTAAGAAGAGGAGAAGAAGAAGGAGAGGAGAAGCTAGGTGATGAAAGAGAGATAGAGGGGGGAGACAGGGAAGCAGATGTTCATGTATCTCCACCAGTCAAAGATAGTTGATATATCTAGGTTGGGTAGTGGGTTACACCTCTGATTGAACAATACCAAACTTATAAAGCCTATGATTAACATTTCTTAAAAAAATGTATAAATGCAAAATGAAAAGGGGGCATGGGATAGGGGTTTTCTAAGGGGGGGGGAATGGGGAAACAGGATGGTATCTGAAGTGTAAATGAAAGATCTAAAAAAAAAATTTTTAGTACAACATAAAATAATATACATTTATAGAGGTGTCATAAAACAGTATTGTAATGTAAAATTATAATCTACATTGCTTCTGGATCGTGTTTTTTTCCCATTATCTCTGTCTAAAGGTCAAGTTTGTTAAGGTGGGAATGATGAATCATTTTATTTGTCGTTTCCTTTTAACTCTAAATGTGATTGCACCTAAATTGTAAAGAAAATATGAAGAGTTTTTAAAAAGTGTGTTATGGATTTTGTAGATATATTTTTTAAATCAAGGGTTATATATCAGTTCTGGTTCCTCATAGGTAGTGGTTGTTCACTGACTGCAGGTTTCCATCTGAGGCTAGGGAACATTCCCATACTTCAGCCCACTTCAGGTTTGCCATCTCAGATAGGAACTGTACACACACTTCATCCCAATACCTAGTGGCAAGTTGAGGTTTGTGGAGACATGGAGATTTTGGCCTCTACACTTGCTTACTCTAGGAGTTCAGAGAACATAGAATCTAGCTTACCCTCCAATTTCCATCCCTAGCTTGCTCCCCAATGGAGCTTTGATATTTATATAATACCCAAGGTCAAAGCATCAGGCTACCTGTGTATCTATTCACCTTTACTTTTTTTTTTTTTTATCAGTTTATGCTATCATCTTGCTTCTATTTCTCCCAAAGAACCCTGGCTGACCAAGATTGGAGTCTCTGTCACTCAAGCCCTGAAAGATGAGACTGCTTCACACTATTTAATTACATATCTTTACCTTCTCTTTCCAGCTCATCTTTATCTATAACTCCCACAGCTGCCCACTTTTCTGTCTGATGTCTATATGCCTCTCTACTTTCAATCTCGCAACCTTGCACTAATCACATGATTCACTGTGGTTTCTCTCTTCTTTCTCTTTTTATCATACAATCTTTTTTTTTTAAAGATTTATTTATTTGTTTATGTATGTGAGTACACAGTTGCTGTCTTCAAACACACCAGAAGAGGGCATCAGACCCCATTGCAGATGGTTTTGAGCCACCATGTGGTTGCTGGGAATTGAACTCAGGACCTCTGGAAGAGCAGTCAGTGCTCTTAACCAGTAAGCCATCTCTCCAGCCCCTTTATCATACAATCTTATCCACAACAACTAATATACTAATATACACTATTGGTTTCCCTTTACTCCCTAAAGCAATCAATTTTTAAGGAATAATTAGTTTTGTAGTCAACTGGCATTCTTATTTTTCTTAGTGAGTTTACTCTTGGATAATGATGCAGTTGCAGACAGTAGTCTACCCACAGTGATGATCTGGGGATAGACCTACTGCCTTGAACAAAAACTAAAAGAGAGGAATCTAACCTCAACCCTACTACCACTGATTATCCTCTGAACCATAAAAACACCTCCACTAAAACTAGAAAGGTTGACCTGAACTCAACACCAACAAAGGTTTTACCCTGGGTGGGCACATCCTAATGAAAACTACAGGGAATAAAAAATGTGAGACAACTTGTCTCTTCTCAAGGTTATGTATATGATGTATATGTACATATATGTATGTCTATATACATGATTTATTTGTATATCTGTTTATGTATATGCATATATAAATATATGTATGTATGTGCAGATCTGCATCTGGGCATGAGGTATGTGTGTGTGTGTGTGTGTTTATCCACACACACATATATGGTATACATGTATACATCTGCATAGGTATATGTGTATAAGATGTATATGTATACTCATATGTATAATATATGTATGTGTGCATGTATATGTATGTGTATATATGCATATGTATGGGTATATGTGTATATGTATGGGAATGTGTATATATATGTGTATATGTGTGTGGTGTGTGTGTGTAATAATAAACTTGATCCTTATTTGCATCCATGTATAAAAGTTAACTCTAAATGGGTCACAGACCTTGACACTACATCTGAATTTTCTGGAATATACTTCAAGAAATAGACACAAATGAGGACCTTATGAATAAGACTTTGCTAGCTTAGGGAATGCGGTTAATTATCATATCAACAAGATGGAACTTAGGAAATTACAAACTTCCTATATTGCCAAAGTACCTGTTAGTCATATGTGAAGAGTCAGTTTTCAGAAAAAGAGAAAATCTTAGCCATCTCTGCCCCAGGCACAAGATCATTGTCTAGAATGTGCAAAAAGCTTAAGAAACTAAGCCTCAAGTCAAGAATCAACCCCATTAAACTTGTCTGTGAAATTTAACAAATTTTTTTTTCAAAGGCAGAAATGCAAAAAGTGAGTCAATACTTCAGAAAATGTTCAGCACTTCTTGCTATCAGGGAAATGCCAATAAAATTACATTGTTAATTTATTCTGCTTCAATGGAAATGACCATTAGAGAGGAAACAAATGACTATGAATACTGGGAAGTAAATATATGAAGAAACAAGCTGTAGGTAGGAGAATAACTGTGCGCTCACAATGGAACACGTATGGAGAGTCCTCAGGAAGTTAAAAGTCGACTTGATGTATGACCCAGATATGACTCCTCAGCATTTACCATAAAGACTACCCCCTAAAACAGAGGTGCCTGGACTTCCTGTGGTTCTATTTATGATAGTAAGGAAATCGACCCAACTTAGAAGTCTACCAATGGATGAGTGGCTAATGAAAGTGTGCATATAACCAATGGAATCTCATTTAACGGTAAAGGAGAATGAAGTTTCAGGGGAATGTATGGATTTAGAAAATATTAATCCGAGTAAGGTAACCCTGACTCAGAAAAACAGACATTGCATATCTTTGTATGTGGATCTTAGCTATGAATTTTTAGGGAAGTCTTTTTAACTTTGAGGGTCAACAAAGGCTATAAAGATAAAAAAATGACTATTAAGTAGAGGAAACGGCCTTAAGAAACGGGGATGGTAGAACTCATCAGACATGATCGTGGAGGAGAGTAATACCTGTGGTGGAAATCTCTAAACAAATAACATAAAATCCTCAAGAAGGAGGAAAGAAAAAGGGTACACCAAACTAAGGATTTATGAAAAAGTCACATGGTAATGGACAGTTTAATAAGCTTGTTACAAAGATAACCTGAAAATGAGTCTGAATAGAGACTCCATAAATGAATAATACTCCTTTAGAAGCCAGAGGTTACTAACTTAAAGCCCCAGTTCTAGGTGTGGGTTACCTCTCTATAAATTGTTAGCAAAGGAAGACCTGGCTCAAAACAATACGTATTATTGCTTTTGCTCATGGTTGCACACAGAAATTGATGGTAAGTCATTACTGCTGAAGACAAACACTTTGGTCATAGGACATAAAGAAATCAAGCTGGAAGTTCTTCCTACTGAGTAGCTGTCGTGGTTCCAGAAGATGCTATGATGGTTACTGGTGTGAAAGGTATTAACTCTTACCCTTTTATGAATCTTGTGAGCTATAGTAAAGACATGGCAGACAAAATGTGTTCTTTCATGTGATAGTGGCATGGTTGTTTTGTAATTAACCACTTTCTGATTGTATTTGAAGCTCACTCTTTTTTTTTTTTTTGTTTTATTTTGTTTTTGTTTGTTTTTTAGAGACAGGGTCCCTCTGTGTAGCCCTGGCTGTCTTTGGAACTCAGTCTATACACCAGGCTGGCCTTGAACTCAGAAATCCGTGTGCCTCTGCCTCTCAAGTGCTGGGATTAAAGGCATTTGCCACCACTGCCCAACCTTGAGGCTCACTCTTATCACAGTTTATTCATGCTTCTTTTAAAAACCTAGTCATGATGGGAGCAGTCCCAGTGTCTAGGGCAAAACTACGGCTACTGTGTTTATACCCATAATTTAGTGTTGCATACAGCCTTTACCAGAAAAGCTTCTTACTACGTCTTGCCAAGTTTGATGTAGAAACCAATAAGTGGCCAAAATGCTTGAAATAAGTGCTGGTATAATATTGAGCCCTACATGAACCAGCAATATTCCACCTCCTCTAATGTTCAAAGGACACCACAGGAGAGGGAGTAGAAAGGATGTAAGAGCCAGGGTATAGGGAAATTAGCAGCTCGAGGATGTACTCTGAACAGGACACAGTCATTGATCTCATTAAACCATTGCAGATATGGTTATCTGCGCAAGACAGAGCCTATTAACATTTCATCAAAGATGTAGCTAGAGACATGGGAATCCATCCCAGCCAGACAACTAACATTTGTCAGTTAAAGATTGTTGGGGAAGAGAATGTGATTTTCTTTAGTAGTGGACCCACTGGTAAGTTCTCCTTGCTCTTCTAAATGTTCTCTGCTCATGCTTGGGCAAGCAAATACAACTAAACTAATTCACTACTCAACACATACATACAAGGAAGATTTACGTAAGACAGAAGCTTGCTGGGAAGAAAGATTTTATCAGAAGCAGGAAGAGGGAATACAATGACTAAAATTCACTGTATTAATATATGAAATTGTCAAACAAATTTTTTATAAATGTGCAACAGAAATGAAAATGATTGAAATTAATTCTAAGTGTCAAGTAAGAAAAAAAATCTTAAAAAGAAATTTCAAAATTTTAAAATTTAGGAAATCAGCTGAGGCCAGATAGTGCATGTTAAGGTCATAGTCCCCTACAAGGAGGCCCTAAAAGACCACTGTATGAAGTTGTTGAGGTGAAACCCAAGGCACAGTGGCATCCCAGTACATTGGTCATACTGGGGGCACCTGTGAGACACCAATCAAGAAAGTGACAGGCATCAAATACCACTGGCCCAGGAGAGAGGCTGAAAATGCTGTGAATGACAAAATTGGAATGATGAGGTTAACAGAGACGGCTGAGACCCAGATGATATCATTACTGCATTATTATTGCTTTCTAAGGAAAAGCATGTTTAACACTATCTCACCTGTGCCAATGTGGGTCTTTCCAATCATTCCTGCAATATAGACTTTACTTTAGAGATATACCCTTGTAATAAAGATTTATTAATGCCCAGATCACTATGTTATTTCAAAAGTGCAAATGACTTCACTTCATTCTTACTCTTGAAAAGAGCTTTACCAGCCCCTTCCTGCTGGGCCCCCTGGCAAGCCCCACAGCTGTAAGTTCTGCCTTGGCCTTTCTGAGCTCTGTCTTCTAATCCACATCCCTACCTGCAATCAAGAATCTGCACTCCATTCCCCATCCCACAGCTCTGCCTGCCTCCGTCTCATGCTTGAATTTCATCTGGTAAGTAAGGTGGAATAAAATAGTCAGAGGAGGCAGATAGAGGGAGGAATCTGGGTAGGAGAGAGGACAAGAAGGACAGTGGGGGTAGATAAGGATCACATATGAGGAGTGACTGGAGCAAGGACCAGAGGGCTAAGAGCATGAATGGAAATCTGCAGCTGGCAGGGGTCCTGATGCAGGGGCATCTCTAGGACAAGTCAGAGACATGGGATTGGGGATGTTCTCAGGAGTCAGTGTGTGTGTGTGTGTGTGTGTGGGGGTGATCTTAGCTGAGAAGCATATCTGTGGAGATTGGAACCTGAAGAGGCCACCTCCTGTAGCCAGGCAAGATCCTCAGTGGAAGGATAAAGACTAACATACCCACAAAACTTTTAAAGCAAAATTTGTCCCAAAATTCAGGGACAAAGATGGAGCAGAGACTGAGGGAATGAACAACTAATAACTGGCCTAATTTAAGACCCATCCTATGGGCAAGCACCAATCCCTGACACAATTAAACTGTTATGTTTGTAGATAGGAGCCTAGCATAACTGTTTTCTGAGAGGCTCAACCATGCAGGTGACTGAAACAGATGCTGAGACCAAAAGTCAAACATTGGACTCCTATGGAAGACTTGGAGGAGGAAGGATTGAGGACCCTGAAGGGGTAGGAACTCTATAGGAGACCAAAAGAATTAACAAACCTGAACCCTTGAGGGTTCTCAGAGATTGAACTACCAACCAAAGAATATTTATAGACTGGAATGAGGCCCCTGGCACACACGTAGCAGTTGTGTAGTTCAGTCTTGATGTGGGTCCCACAACTGCAGTGCAGGCTTTTCCTAACCTATTGCCTGTCTGTGGAATCTGTTCCCCAACAGGGTTGCCTTGCATGGCCTCAGTAACTTGATGGACCAGGGTGGAGGGATACAGGGTGGGGCACCCTCTTAGCAGAGAAGGGGAATGGGTGGGAGCAGGTATTGTGTTTGTTAGAAGGACACAGTATGGGGCAGTGATGTGGATATAAAATGAATGAATAAATAAATAAATGGAAAAGTAATTGAAAGCTTTAAATATAGGTTTGACAAATGCAATTTTCTGAATGCTTTTGTTTTTATCACTTTAATTATGCTATTAGTTGTTTTCTTCTTCTTTTTCTTCTTCTTCTTCAATCATTTTTTCAGTCTAATCATTATTCCCCTCCCGGTCCTTCCTCTGATTGTTCCACATTCCATACCTCCTTCCCCATTTTCAAGAGGATATACCCACACTAACACCCCACCCCACCAGACCTTCCCACTCCCTGGAACCTCAAGTCTCTCTAGAGTTGGGTGCATCTTCTCTTACTGAGGCCAGACAAGGCAGTCCTTTGCTGTATATGTGTTGGGGGCCTCATATCAGCTGGTGTGTGCTGCCTGGTTGGTGACTCAGTGTCTGAGAGATCTTGGGGGCCCAGGTTAGTTGAGACTGCTGGTCTTCCTATGGGGTTGGCCTGCTGCTTAGTTTCTTCCAGCTTTCCCCTTTTCCAACCACAGAGGTCCCTGGCTTCTGTCCATTGGCTGGGTGTAAATATCCGCATCTGACTTTTTCAGCCGATTGTTTGGTCTCTTGGTGGGCAGCCATGCTAGCCTCTTGTCTGTAAGCATACCATAGCACCAGTAATAGTGTCAGGCCTTGAAGCCTCTTCTCAAGCTGGATCCCAATTTGGGCCTGTCACTGGACCTTCTTTTCCTCAGTCTCTTTTTCATTTTTGTTCCTGTTGTTACTTTAAACAGGAACAATTTTGAGTCAGAGTTTTTGACTGTGGGAAGGCAACCCCATCCTTCCACTTGATGCCCTATTTTTCTATTTTAAGTGGACTCTATAATTTCTCTCTCCCTATTATAGGACATTTCATCTAAGGTCCTTTCCTTTGAGTCCAGAAAGTCCCTCCATTCCCAGGTCTCTCGTACATTCTAGAGTTGTTTACTAACTCATACCACTGCTATAAGAATGTTCTGGAAGGTTTTTATTTTTTCTTTGAAATATTGAGAGGAAATTATTTTTGAATATTTTTCAGTATCTCTCCAAAGTATTTATCTATAAATTTCTTCTTATTCATTGTGTTTGGCATACGTTGCATTAAAAATTTGCGTGTTATAGCCTTTAGTCAACTCCAGACAATTAAGTCTTTATTTTTTTATTTAACATAGTCATCTTAATTTTGTTAATTAAGATTTCAATACTGTTCTTCACACAACTAGAAAAAAATCTTAAAATTTACATAGATGCATCAGAGAATCTGAATAGGCAAAGCAATACTGGGCAAAATTGAGTACAGCATGAACTTTCACCATGTTTGACTTCAAGTTATATAACAGATTAATTGTAATAAAAGCAGCATGATATCAGTGCACAAACAAATATGTAGATCGATGGAAGAAAACAGAGGACCCAGATACAAGTCCATGCAATTTCAGATACCCAATTTGTGGTTAAGATGCCAATTAAAAAGTCATCATATTTAACAAACAGTCCTGGAAAAACTAGATCTATAGAGAAAAGAATGAGACTAGCTCTCTTGTGCTGTACATATCTAAGAATTTCCTTTGAAGTTTCATTAAAGAAATTTTAGATTTCCTCTGAATACCAGTGTTTGCTCAGGTCTTTTACCAGCTTCATATCTCTGTCTTTTAAGTGTGTATAGATCTTCCACTTTATTAAATTGTCCTTCCAATATGCCTACTTTACTCTACAAATTGAGTTTTGATTTCAAATAATTATCACCATCATTTATAAGACTTTTGGGTTTCACAATCAATATGTGGTTAATCACTTAATTTTGTTAAATTATCATCTAGAGCCTGTCTGAATCCTCCACAGATGTGTTTTTTTCTTTTTTGTTTGTTTTTTCTTGATTTTCAGAATGGTGTTGAGGTTGCTGGTAAATCCAAATATAATTGATAGTCATCTTACATTTATCTGAGTTTAAATTGAGGGGAGGGATGAGTTCTAAACCAATAAAGGTATCTATCCTTCATAGTAGACAGCATTTGTTTTTGTTAAAAGGCAAACAGCACCCCGACTTTCAGTTTTTACAATGTTTCATTGGTTTTAGCTTATTGTTAGAATCTCAGTTTGCCTTATCCACCAATATCCGTCTCAAGGTCTACTATTTTCTTATCTTCCTCAGTTAAAAATATTTCTTTTGTAGTGTTAGGTTCACAACAAAATTAAGATGTTTCAAGCATTTTCAAAATATCATGTAGACCTAGGCATACATAACATCTTTATTATCAATGTCTTCCACATTTGAAATATTTCTTATCCTTGATGAATCTTGGACTTTTATTGAACTATTAGATAAGCAGTTCTTTACACATACTTTTTTTTCCAGGAGATAAGCCTATCAAAGTGTCTATTTATTTTATCAGAAGCACAGATCATATACTTTTAGGGGCTAAAATAACCTCAAGATTTTGATTCTTAAGAACTAAGGATATATGCTTATATCCCAAAGGATTAGAATGCCTAATCAATTTTATCATGTACAGCAGAGCACCTAGGTTTTAGAACACAGAATGGCATTGAGAGACCAGATTTTGTTTTCAGACTCCTTCTTAGAGAACCTGACCTAAGGTTGAACTTGATAACTAACAAGCTGGTGTCTAGCCCCAGTTTCCAGGTTACTCCCCAACAAACCTGCCCTCAACACTTTATTTTTTTAACAACCACCAATCAGGAGGAAAGCAGAAGTTAAGTTTCTGGTTTGGTTCCCAGTACAAACCAATTATGCTAAAGGGTAACAAAATAACCTCCATTCAGTTATGTGCCAGGCTAGAAACCCCCTCACTTGCTTGCCATTTTCTATAAAACCTTGTCCCACTGAGAGCTCAGGGTTTCACCCTCCCATTCTGCTGCATCAGAGATGGTGGTGTGGCCCTAGCTTGAGCTTGCAATAAAGACTCTAGTGAAATTGCATCATAATCAGCCCCTTGCTTGTCTTTTGAGGTTCATGAAACAGGCAAAACAATATATGCTTACCATTGTGTGCTATATAAATAATTGTTATAGACTTATGTTATAATGAGTGATATTTGCAAATAACATAAATTGCAATGTTGTACCCATTTTCTTTCATATCTGTGTTATTTTATACCTATAAACCCACCAACTACATGAGATGAAATCCTCTTTTCTCCTCCCAAAGGCTTGAAAAACTGCTTATGATTTTCATGTGGCTTTATTAAAATCTAAATTCTCCTTGTCTTGTCTGGGGAGATGTGTAGGAGAAGCTAAGGTGGGAGGAGTAAGGAGAGGAAGAGGAGGAGTAAAGAGAGGAGGAGAAGGAAGAGGAGGAGCTAGGGAGAGATGGAAAACGAGAGAGGGGGACATGGAAGCTGATGTTCGCTTGTCTGTAGCAGTCAAAAGTAGTTGGTATATCTAGGTTGGGTATTGGGTTACACTTTTGATTGTATAGGCATCTTGTTTTTGATCATTACCAAATATATAAGCCTTTGGATAATCTAAGCATTAGAGTCTCATCTGTACTGAGCCTGTGTGGTTGGTGAGATAGTCTGGGCAATGCCCAGCCTTGCAGAGACAGTGTGGAAGACTGGTAAAGCTATCTCTCATGCAGGCATCTCGTGGGTGGCAGGGCTGGTGTCTCTGGCTGGCCGTTTCTAGCTGCTGCATACATGTGGCCTCTGGCCACCAAACATGGTGGCTGAACTAGGCAGAGCTGTAGCTTAGATAGTTAGCTTTGTTGGTGGCTGTTTTAAGAATAATTACTACAACAGAGATGTCTCATTCAGGAAAGTAGTTGCCATGGGGGCCTAAGAAGTTGATGTTGCAGGATATTTGGTCTCAACCTGAACCCTAAGAGTGTGTTACTGAAAAAAATTTATTTCTAATTGTGTTGTGGCTCAGCCATTATGGCACCCTTTAATCCCTCTGGTTGGAATACAGACATGCCCTTAGTACCTATCTTTTAATCCAAAGCAACAAGCAATGTAAAATTAGTTTGTAGAAGGAAACACTCATGCTTGAAAGTGATACATAATTGAGTGGGGGAGGCAAAGAGATGAATCAGAGAAAGATCTGACAATAGGATATGCCCAACTCTCATGAAGAGAGGGAGGAAGAGAAAAAGAAAGGAAAGCTACTTAAGAGAATGAGAGAGAGAGCGAGAAAGAGAGAAAGAGAGAGAAGAGAAAAGAGAGAAGAGAGAAGAGAAAGGTGGGGCAAGGTGCAGTTTTACTGAGTTGTACAGAGATAGGTTAAAGAGAGAACAAGCTACACGACGGTAAGACATTATGAGCCAGAGAATGAAAAGAAGCCAGAAGATTAGAACAGATTGCTAGAGTTAGTTTGAGGTCAAGCAGTGCAGTTCAGGAGAGGCAGAGACAGAGAAGCCAGCTTAGAGAGGAGTTTTGAGCCAGAACAACTGAGTTGAATCAGCCAGATAAGAATTCTGAAAAGGACTAGAAGGGGTAAGCTTATTCAGAAGCAAGTCTCAGAGGCTGAGGACAGTCTAAGCCTAGATCAGATTGCACAAAGGCAAGCAACATCCATGACTAGCCCTAGGTTAGTTGATGGAGGCAGTAAGGCTTGGAGACAACAATTACATCAGGAGAATAAAAGTTAGTTTTACAACCTGAGTTTCATTCTCAGAGCCATGAAAAAAGAGTCAAGTAGAAGTATTTATGCGTTCAGTCCTAACAGTGTAAAGGCAGAGATAGGCTGGACTTCTGGGCTCTCTTGTCATCCAGTCTATCTGGTTTTAGGGAAGTGAGAGACCCTGTCTCACAAAACAAGGTGGGATGCATTATTAAAGGGTGCTAACAACTGGGATTGTTCTCTGCTTCCATACATATATACACACACACTTCCCTACACACAAACATATATTCATTACTTGTGGCCTGGTTAAAGAGAAAGTATTGGAAAAGTTATTGTGCAATGATTTTACTTTATTAAACAGGGTATTAAATTTACTTTTACTTTATTAAACAGGTCATTGAACACATTCTAGTGATTAATTTTGGTATAAAACTTTTTTGGAGAGATATATCATAATATGTTAAATTTCATGCATATATATCTATCTATCCACCTTTCTACAGATATAGGGATAGATATAGATGACAGATGATAAATTTAGATATAACCTGTACAATCTGTAATTTGTATGTCTACTTTCAAAGCTGGCCCTTTGGTATTGAATGACAAGTTGTTTTGCTCTTCTCTGGAGATGACAATTTTTCTTACTTTAGCCTTTATAATTGCCTGTAGTTCTTTATGTAGGGTTGAAGACACTTGTGGGTTTCTTCAGGAAAATTGACATGTCTATTGTTTTTGTCCTTCCTCAGCTCATGCTTAGGCTGTCATGTTGGTGAGACGTTATGGGTGTAGCTTATATTTGTACTGACAATGAATGAAAGAAAAAGTCATAAAATAGAAATAAAGCAAGGAGGGATATATGGGCTGGTTTGGGTGGAGAACAATAGATGTAATTATAATGTTGGGAAGTTTTTTAAAAGTTAGGTTTTTTTTAATAAGAAATTAATAATATGATTAAATATACTTCTTTGAGTTGTAGTTTGAGTTTTCAAAAGTTTTAAGTATTTCCAAGTATATAAAGCTTTATATTTAATATAGTAAGTCAATACTTATAGTTACAATTCTGAGAATATAGTGAATATTTATGTATATTAAATAATCTTATTCTGTTGCCTCATATATGCATCTTTACCTAAATTTTTCTTAACAAACCTGTTCATCGTGGGAAAATAAAACCTAGGTATCATGGAACTGGGCAGCTTGACCATATATCCAATGTATTTCTGCAAATTGGGGTACTTATAGCTAACTTACATTTATTGCAGTATAAAGACTGGAATATATGTGACTGGGAAAATTTGTAGAACATATCATATCCAAGGTATCTCCAAACAGGACTGTTTGTATTTTTGGTGAAAGAGATGCAGCAATTATAGAAGTGAGGACTGACCAACTTGGAGGAAGATGAATAAAGCAGAGAAAGCAAGAGAGGCCAGATGGATGCTGACAGTTTTCTCCTGCAGCTATTCCCACCACTTCAGTAGCCTCTTAGCAGGTTCTAAAGGGAATGATAATATGTAAAATATCAGGTTATTATTAGTTTTATCCATTAGTGTTTAAGATCTCTGGATACTTATGAAAATTAGTAGAGAAGAAAATTATGACAATGGATGGAAAGCATGCTGTTACTAATACATACAATCATCTTAGTAACGTAATAGGCAGTACTCAGATTACTTGCAACTGAGAACATCTTAAAGCTTAAGCCAGTTAAACTGGTGAATAGCGATAATTAAAGGCTACTTTAGTTCTAAATGGGATCATGTGAAGAGTTTAAAAGGCTTTGGCACATGATAAAGTTTAAATAAACACACTTTGTGCTCACGATTATTGTTTTTCCAATGCTTCATATTAAAGCAGCCACTGGAAGTTTTCCTTGTGTTGGATTAAGCATTTTATATTTTAAAGTTCATGGAAGCAATTAATCAATTTATTTATATGTCAACCCAATATAACACACTTGATTAATGTAGTAATGTATAAACAGGAACAAAAGGGTGGGGATAACTCAAGCAAGCTGAGTTGTGTCAGTGCTAAATTATTTGTCCAGCATGTGCAAGGTACCATAGACAGGACAGTAAGCTGCCAACTCCTGAGATGCTTTCTGAGATGAGAATTTGGTTACTAAGGTTTAAAGGTTGTGTCTTGATGTTGCTTTCTGTTGTAGACAATGTAGAACTGGAAGAGAGGCTCTCACCTGTCTTCTTGTGAAGAGCTGACTTCATAGGAAATATACATCTGGAGCGAGTTGTTTGGACACCTTAAGCAGACAAAGAATGGTGATGCTTCAAAAAAGCATTCTTAAATAGGATTCCACACTGGGTTAGATGATAGACTATCATTCTTGAGGGATTAGTAGAGAAGGACTTTTGATGGTAGCATATTCACTGATTCAATGTCACAGCTTGGTTGCTAAACCCACCTCACCCACTTAGAGGGAAGCTACTGACTATCATACTTTATCAAGAAAAGCTTATGAAGCTTTTCTTATCCTATTTTTTTCAAATAGTAATAATTAGCTTTTGAAAATCATCATCATCATGCAAAATAATGAGATTCATTATGACACTTTCATAATACCCTAAACCTCTTAGATATTTCTCTGCCACCTCCCTGCCTGACTCTTACTGCATGACTGGCTTCTTCATACCACTGGAACTCCTGCTTTTGTGTCTTATGGCCTGTCTTAATCACTTTCTCCATTCCACCACTCCCTAATAATATCTCACATGCCCATGGTCCTCATTTTAATTTCATGATTCTTTTCTAGTATACATATATGCATATAAAAAGAAAAACATCAGGATCTAAGATTCACATATGAAAGATACACATGGTATTTGTCTTTTTGAGTCTGGCATATTCCCTTAACATAATAATTTCCATGTGATCCAGTTATATCAATCCTGACTGTATACCTGAATGACTCTAATTCCTATTAGAGAGACATTGCACATCTATATTTATTGTTGCACTCTTTACAATAGCTAAGATGTAGAGCAAGCCTAGATGTCCATCAACCATTGAATGGATAATGAGACTGTGGTACATAAAGACGATAGAGTTTTATTCAGCCACAAAGAAAGATGAGATCATGATATTTGCAAGGAAATGGATTGAACTGCAAAGGGCTTTTTTTTTCTCCCCTAATCACATAGGTTTCTTAAAAGAAAATTTGTAACATAAACATTTATTCTACCTTCTATACTTTTTGTAAGTGCTGAAACACCTTTATGTAAATTTAATAGAGTCAAACATATTTAAACACAGAACACAGATAATATGTGACCAGTCAGGGTTAACAGCAACTTCAATTTCCGATGAATATGTGGATTATCTGTTTTGTGCTCTTCCATCCTCACATTTCCTAGTCTAATATTTATTAATGCAGAGTCTAGCTACCACCTTCCAATACAATTGGTACTTAGACTATATAATACATGGAAGACCCTTAGAAGCTATAGAAACCATCATTTCTACAAATGATCATTCTCTACAATATGGGTAAGTGTATGTGCAAGACAAGGTCCCAGGTACATTCTCAGCAAGCCTTCAAAACCACTCACCTTAGTATCATACACAGCTGATGGAACTTAAGGTTTATAGCAGTTTCTGGGCATAGACATGAGCACCACCTGCTCTGATGTTATGGGATGAGATCATACACTTCTTGCTTTTAATTCCAGTTCTTCCAGCAACTGCAAAGGACTCTAATTCTCTGGCAAGAAAAACCTTTACATGTTGTACTCTATACATTTCACGTAATTATTATCTGATAGGCTGTAGAATAAATTGTAGAGGCAGACATGTGGTAGAAAGATGGATGAAGAATTTATATACAGGCTCCCATTTCTTACTGGCCAAAGAATCTTCTGCAAGGCATTAAGTGCTCTTTAAAATCACTCTCTCACCCATTCTGTCTCAAAAATAGATGAAAACCCCAGGGACAAGGGGGCAAAAATGTATGCAATGATTTGTGACCATTCCTCCCCAGAGAAGATGTGAAGGACCCCTAACTGCACCTAAGAAACTCCCAAGCACAAAACAAAGCATGATTTCAACCAAGTTCCCCCAAGGGTGCCCATGAGTTCACCAGGCTTACTTATAGATAATCAGTACAAATGAGAGGTTACTGGCAGGATTGTGAGCAACCACAAAGTAGCCACACTGGACAGGCTATATCCAGGACAAGTGATGACTTTTCCACTGACACGTGGACAGAGAATATTTTAGTTAACTTCCTTTATATCATACGCCCATAAAGAGACTGTTCAAGGCCATGTTCACTAATGAGGACAAAATCGCATGCATGTGTTTGGGAGGAATGGCGAGACACTGAGGTGAGTATTTAATCCTTTTCATCTTGAGGGAATGTCAATAAATGGCACAGGCTAACTCATAATGGACTCTTATACACATATACAACTGATTTCATGGAGACAGTACATGTATTGGTTAGAGGACTGCATTCTGCAACATCCTTGTGTGTTTGATTCATTGTTATGCAAAGATCATTTCAGCAGTGATAATTGTAGTGAAGTAAATATATCAGAAATATATATAATATATTATATCATATTATATCAGAAAAGGCATAATATATCAGAAAAGGTGCTACTTGGAGGCTCTGAAATTAAGTGCAGTAACTTGTTTTCAATACAAAATATATCCCCAGTTGACCCTAGATTTAATTTTGGTTTGCAGTGGCTGCCTTGGTATTTTTTTTTTCTTCTTACAAAAGCTTCTCGTGTGGTTACACCAGAGTACCACAAAACTGATGACTGTATCATAAAGAATGGTAGTACATTTCTTTCAGGTCTAGGGATTAGAAACCTGTTATCAGGATGCTAGTATGGCTGAATTCTTGCAAGGGCCATCTTTTAGCTTCAAGACAAGATACTCCTTGAATCTTCACACAGCTGACATAACTAGTTTGTTCCATATCAATCTTATTGTGGAAGGCTCCACTCTTGTGATTGTATCGCTCCCCTAATGTTTTGCTTCCACACCTCACTATGTTGGAATCAGATATTGTTGGGGACAACTCTGCTCTATGTTTGGGGGCCAGAAATGTTGAGAACTGCGCTACCCCACGTTTGGGGGCCAAAATGTCTCAGACCATTCTGTCAATGTTGGAACCTGCACTGCCAAAAGCCTTGGGGACTAATTTGTTAGCTCGCATTGCCCCAAGCAGCTCCAGTCTGCAGGTCGGGGTTCAGCAAGAGAGAGAGAGTGAGGACAGACTCGAGGAATGGAGACCAGACAGAGTGTGATTCTATCCCGTTTATTCTTCAGTCTCTCTTCTTCTCTCCAAGTCCCAAGTCTTGAGTTCCTAGTCCCTAGTGCCTCCAAGTTCCAGGTTTCTTCTTCCAAGTGCTAAGTGCCTAATGTCTAATAACTAACTCCAAGTTGTTCTCCTAATGCTTAATTCCTACTCCCAAGTTGTACTCTAAGTTGTTCTCTTTCAAGTGTCTAATGTCTACTCCTACTCCAAGTGGTTCTCTCTGAAGTGTCTGATTCTCAGTTCTGCTTCTCACCTTTTATATGTCTCACTTCTAAGCCATGCCTCTAAGTCATGCCTTTAAGTCATGCCCTTAGGCCTTGTCTCTAAATCTGATCTCTTTAAATCTCAGCTCTAAATCACAGCTTTAAGTCTCACACACCCAAGGGAAGATCCTGGGTATCTAAAGCAAGATGTTATCAGAGTGTGCTCAGCTGTTGTAGGCTGATGTAATCAAGTCTCTGGTCAGGGTATATGGCTCAAGATGGCTGCAAGGATGATAGCCGTCTTCTGTCAGCTCCCCACAAGATATTAAGATAGGGGGTTTATGAGGCACATATATTTTTCTACACTCAATCAATCAATCAACACACCCAACCAAATCAGCTGACTTGTACTTTCTCTTGGCAGATACTCAGTTTTGTCAAGTTTTGAACAATAATAATCATCATAATAAGTAATGCAAGGCTCATTCTTACATCAAGTGTAAAGCACAGTGTCTGGAACACAGTAAATGCTGAAAGATTTTCCTGTTGTGACACCAGCCATATTGATTTCTAGGAGAACCTGGTTATACTGGCAGGAGTGAGAGGTAACCTAGTGTAGTCTGCTTTGTGTGTGTGTATGTGTGTGTGTGTGTGAGTGTGTGTATGTATGTGTGTGTGTGTATGTGTGTGTGTATGTGTGTGTGTATGTGTGTGTGTGTATGTGTGTGTGTGTGTGTGTATGTGTGTGTGTATGTGTGTGTGTATGTGTGTGTGTGTATGTGTGTGTGTATGTGTGTGTGTATGTGTGTATGTATGTGTGTATGTGTGTGTGTGTATGTGTGTGTGTATGTGTGTGTGTATGTGTGTGTGTGTGTGTGTGTGTGTGTGTGTGTGTGTGTGTGTGTGTGTGTGTGCAGTGCTTAGCATTGCTAGACTATTTCTACTTCTGTTTAGAACCTTGGAGAAACACTGAAATTCATTTTTCTCCCTGTATCTTTTCTCCAAGGCAGCATTAAAGTATATGTATGTGTGTGTGGGTAACATCTGTACATTGTGCATGTGTACATGAAGGCTAGGATGGGATATTAAGCATTTTTCTCATTTATTCTTCACACAATTACTACTACCACTACCACCATTACTACTGATACTACTACTACTACTGTTACTACTAATTTATCATTATTCGACAGTATCTTCATTGTACCTGGAGCTCAAATGTTTGCGAAGACTGGATAGCTAGCAAAACCCTGGGAATCCTCTTGACTTTGCCTTCCCTATGCTATAACTTTAAGTGTGCACCCCTGTGTCTGACATTTTACATGGGTGCTGGAAATTTAACTCAGGTTCTCCCAGTTGCACAGCCAACACTTTACTGAACTAATCTATTTATTTCACAATGCAGCATTTTCAAGAACATCATGACTAGAAATGCAATCTGTATACCTGAAAAGTTAAGGCAGAAGAGATAAACCCCAAATATTTAAATCTTTGAGGATCAGATATTTTCTGGGTAAGTTCAATTTTGACATAAATCTAATAGGGAGTAAGAATCAGAAACACAAATGCTGTGAACACAGTCTCATAATACTACACTGTTTTTATTTATAAAGCTTGTCAAATGAAAGGGCCAAATAAGGGAAAATATATGATAAGAAACCTGTAAAGTACATGATAAATATTATTAAGACCTACACTACACATCAAGTATTAAAATTGAGAAGCACAGCACTTTAACACTCTGTTACTCTTTCTCATCTGTAAAATTAAAATCTGAATGTGGTGACACTGGTCTCAGTCTCAGTTTTGTTTATGCTGGTCGTTAACAAAATATTTCACACTGGAGTCACCCATTATAGTAAATTGAAATCACACTAATCAATCAATTTTTTAATAACATCTCAAGGTGTTAAACTGGAATGGGAAGCTGTAAATTTAAAAGAAATCTATTCACCAAATGATAGAAATTTTGAATTGTTATAGAGTAAACACAAATAAAACAATCAACACTTGCAAATCATAGATCATTGTCTGTTTTGTTTTTAACTTCCAAAGAAAATTCAAATGACTATTCTTCTCTTTGTTCATTCTGTATTACTTTCTTTTTGCTAAACTGCTTTTATCAGAGAGAGTACACCTCAATGTTCACAGTACTTCATATAGTATCATAGGAAAGCCAGGAGAAATGTTTTCAGAATGAATTACAGTTCTTTTCTTGATACATTTTGTTAAAGTTTGCCTCTCTTGGTTATTGGCTTTAGTGAAATGTCTTGATATGACAGACGTGCTGCTGTGTATTTCTGTGGGACATCCACATTTCAGAAAACCCAGAGGAAATACTGCACTATAAAACTGGAGATAATGTTCTCTATGTCTTTATTTGTATATATAATCATGTTTTTCTGATGTTTGCAATTGATTCTTGTTAACTTTAACTGTATTCAGTGCTATACTCTGACTAATACAGTTTCTACCTCATAATTTCAGAGAAAATGACTCATTAATCATCTGATATTCAAAAAGAAAATTGTATATTGACTAGGGTCTCATGTCCAGCTGGTTCCTCTGGTTTTATTTACTGACAGTCACTCATGGCCCATAATGCACTTGGTCTCCAGTATCCTTGATTTTGAAGACTGATGTTCTGACAGCAAATTTAGATGGATGAAACAAGACTGTTATCAAAATCTGGTAAAACCAGTTACATCTTACTTTAATAATTTTCATATTTAGGAAGAAATGTCAATCTTATTGCATTCCATTCTTTAAGATTTCAGAATCCAAAGAAAGATTGATGTGAAACTGAAGCTTTAACAAGGTTCATTTCTTATTTGGATTAGTGGCTAAGGACAAGGACATTGACCATGTCTTTTAGTGTTTCTCAGCCATTTGAGTTTCTTCTATTGAGTATTCTATGTTTACATGTATATTCAGTTTGTTAAGTTTTTGATATCTAATTTGCGAGTTCCTTATATATTTATAATACTAGTGTTCTATCAGATGAGGAGTCGGAAAAATCCTTTCTGATTCTGTAGGTATCGACTTTATCTGATTGATAATGTGTTTCCTTTGCCTTTCTGAAGATTTTTAGTTTCATGAGCTCCTATTCATTAATTGCTGATCTTAGTGCCTGTGATACTGGTGTTCTGTTCAGAAAGTTGTCTCTATTGCCAGTGAATTCAAGGCTATTCCCCAGGTTCAGTGTATCTGGCTTTATGTTGAGGTCTTTGATCCATTCGATTTAATTTTTGTTCAGGGTGATAAATATAGATCCATTTGTATTCTTCTACATGCAGACATCCAGTTAGACCAGCACCATTTGTTGAAAATACTTTTTTTCCCCATTGTATGATTTTTGTCTCTGTCAAAAATCAGGTGTTCTGAGGTGTATGGATTTACATCTGGGTCTTTGCTTTAATTCCATTGATCAATATATCTGACTTTAAGACAAAACTATGAGATTTTTTTTAATGTGGTGCTATATCTCTGTAGTACAATTTGAGATCAGTGTTGATGGAATATTCAACAAGTTTTTATTGTTATCTAGGTTTTTTAAATTTTTTCTTGTAAAGTTTAGAATTGCCCTTTAGAAAATTGTGTTGGAATTTTTAGGGTGATTTGTTTTGATAGGATGGCCATTTTTCTTTGTTAATCCTACCAATCCATGATCATGGGAAATCTTCCCATCTAGTATCTTTTTCAATTTCTTTCTTCAAAAACTTGAAGTTTTTATCATATAGATCTTTCACTTGCTTTGTTATAGTTATTCTATGATAGTTTATATAATTTGAGGCCATTGTGAAACATGTTGTGGAAATGTTATTTTAATATAATTGTATGTAGTAAAATTAATATGGCAACTGTATTTCTTTATCCTAGTTAATTCCAACACAGAGACTTCAAGCTTTACCTTAATACCTGGGCAGGCAAATGATCTATTTTAACCCTCTAAGCTAATGTGTTTACCTCGCAGCCAACATGCCCATAATATTTGTATCTAGGGCTTCTCATCTTCCAGTTGAACATTCGTGGGTCCTCTCTCTTTTTTTCTCATGAATAATCTCTTCTTTCCTCTCACTCCTTCCCCTCTCTGGTGAAATTTCTACCCTATTCTTACTTCTTCCCAGGTACTGGGTGATCAGTTTTTATTGATAAGGCAATGGTAAGGATTGTTTACACAAACTTGAGACTGGAGATTCTTGACATAAGTTTATAATGCCATGTCCAGATTGAAATTAGATAGAATGACAGAGAAATCAGCATTTGAATAACACAAAGATAATCTTTACACTGTGCACAAAAACATTATGTCTATAATGTTGTTTCCCTGATTTCTTTTTCACTCTGTAAATTAAATATAAGAGAGGTACTGACTGGGTTTTGGGTTTTGGGTTTCCTTTTTTTTTTTTTTTTTTTTTTTTTTTACCTTCTATCCAGCTACTTTGCTGACAGTGTAGAAGTTCCCTGGTAGAATTCATAGGGTCACTTATGTATAGTACAGACTCATATGCAAATAATAAAACTTTGATTTCTTCCTTTCCAAATTGTATTTTCTTGATCTCCTTTAGTTGTCTCAGTCCTCTAGCTAAAACTTCAATTCATATATTGAATAGGTATGGATAAAGTCTACAGCCTTGCAATATTCCTGATATTAGTGGAATTGCTTTGAATTCCTCTTTATTTATTTTTAGGTTGGCTATTGCCATTATTAACATACAAAATAATTGTCTGTATTATGTTGAGGTATGTCCCTTCTACCTATTATCTCTCTAGGACTTTTATCATGAAAGCATGTTGGATTTTGTCAACATCTTTTTCTACATCTAAAGTGATAATGATGTGAGTTTATTTTTAATGTTTATGTAATGGAATACAATTACTGACTTTTATATATCAAAAAATTTCTGCATCTTTTGGATGAAACCTACTTGATCATGGTGGATGATATTTTTAATGGGTTCTTGGATTTGATTTGAAAGTATTTTATTGAATAGTTTTGCATCTATGTTCATAATGGCAATCGGTCTGTAATTCTCTGTTTAGTGTTTACGTGGTTTGGGTATCATGGACACTTTCACCTCATAAAATAAATAGGGCAATATTCCTAGTGTTTCCAATGTGGAATAATTTCAGAAGTGTTTATACAATCTTAATTTGAAATCTGGTAGAATTCTGCCCATCTGGTCATGGATCTTCCTGGGAATGGGAACTAGAATAGATTTTGCAGGAGGACTGGGAATCAAAAGAGCAGGTGAGAGAGAGAGAGAGATGCTATGGATCAGGATAATACAGGGAGAGGTGGATAAATTTGGGGAGGTTAGTAGGGAAGTACAGTGGAATCCTAGTGAGGTGGAAGGAAGCTTCCTGGGTTCAATGAAGGTGATTCTAATGAGAACTTCTAGTAATGGAGTACATGAGGTCTCAATAGGCCACCTTTTGTTCCCTGGCACAGCTCCTAGTTGTAGGAATAGGACTCTATGTAAGTCTTAAACCATCCTATTGCTACGACAAATGGTAGCTGTGGGAAAACTGACAGCTGTGCCGTATTGCTGCGGACAACACTCACACAACCTACTGAACATAGAGAATTTGATCTTGTGCCTACAGGGAGCTTTCAACCCTATGTTCTAGTCTCTTCGTTGAGAGAAATTACTCTTCAGGTTAATGAAAGAGAAACGTGGACAGCAACTGAGACAAAATCTTGGACTTACAGTCTGTCCAGGTTATAAAATGTGCTAAGGCAGTGCTGACACAGAACTTGTAGAAGGAGCCAGCCAATGTCTGGTTTGACTTAAGGCCCACTCTGCAAAAGAGAAATCATACCCACTGCAGCTTGTATAACCAAGAACCAGAGACTATTAAGGCCATGGACCCAGGTTAAAATGAAACTCTACTGGTCTAAAAAAAGTATCAATAATAACTCCTAATGACATTCTTCTGTACTTATAGATAAATAACATATTCAGTCATCATCAGAGAGGCTTCTGGTGGCAGCAGATGAGAAGAGATGCAGAGAGTCACAATCACATATTATACACAAACATGCACATACACATATACACACATACACACAGAGAGAGACAGAGACAGAGACAGAGAGACAGAGACAGAGAGACAGAGAGGTAGAGGACTATAGGAGGTAGTCAGGTGTGAGGAGGAGTCACCACCTGGACTTTGAGGAAGTTGGACATATGAAACTGAGGAAAGGTAATCAGCCATGTTGCAGACATAAAACAGTATAAACTGGTTAATTGAGTTATATATTAGTTGGGGAACAAACCTAGCTGATACCGTAGGCATTAACTCATAAATAAATAAGTCTCCGTGTCATTATTTGGAAACTGGGATGTGGGTGGAAAAGCCCATGGTTCCAAATGGCACTATCGTGGTAACATTTAATCAAAACTTAACTAAAAGTGCAAGCTTAGAACAAAAGAGTCAGGTAAAAGTCCCAGGGGGCTGGAAAGATGGCTCAGCGGTTAAGAGCACTGACTGCTCTTTCAGAGGTCCTGAGTTCAATTCCCAGCAATCACATGATGACTCACAACCATCTGTAACAGGATCTAATGCCCTCTTCAGGTGTCTCTGAGGACAGCTAAAGTGTACTCATACATAAATAAGTAAATCTTAAGAAAAAAGGAAAGTCCCAGGTGAACAGGGGGGAACAAGCATGTCCCAGAGTCTCCTAACTGGGAGGGCGGTAAATTTCCTTTATGAAAGAATGAACCTAAAGTCTCAGTACATGTCACAGGTGTGGTTCATTTTTGAGGAGCTCTGTGAGCTGACAGGTGCCTGAGCTGCTCCACAGTCTCTCTTCTGTGGAGCCTTCATGCATTTCCCAGGTGTGAGCACCCTGGGACCAAGAGAAAGTAGTGTGTGACCTCGGGGGGGGGGGGGGGAGGGGGGGGAAGCCTTCAGCAGCCCAGAGCCAGAAGAGGCAGTGGCATGCTTTGGCCTGGAGCCACTTTTCCAGAGTTAACAAAGGTGAGAGGAAGAGAGGCACCAGGTGGTAGAGCCAGGAGCCAGGAGCTTACCTGGAGTCCTAGCTGAGTTGCAGAGAGATTTGGCAGATGTGGTCAGCAGACATTTGGAAATTGTGGGAAAAGCTGAAAAGTCAACAAATTTGGTAAGATACTTGGGAAGTCCTTAAGGAGAGAGTTAGAGATTAAAAAAGAAAAATATTTTCTGTGTTAAGAAATGGAAACTGCATAGACACAATGCATCTGGATCCCATATGAGTTTTGTTTTGCTGATCAGCATACAAATAATTATCTTTTCAGTAATGATTACAATTTTATATATCTCTTTTTAAGAGAGATCAGAATAAACCAGACTTAGAGAAGGAAAAGCCTGAAAGATTAAATGCTAGATTATAGGCAATAAAAAAGGGATTGGGACATCCTCTTGATCTGGAATAAAAGATCTGAGGAATCTAATCTAAAGCCTATGACACCAACTTATGATTGCAGAATGGCACCCTAGTTAATTCCTACATAGAGAGACCTATGCTGAATTAAGAATACAGATTCTGCTTAGTAATGCTATCTTAGAGTAATGTCTTACAATAGATTATGTGTTTCCCTTGGTAGAATATGGAGACTTAAAATTATGTACATATATTAATACATCATACAATTGTTTGTTACTCAAGATTTCAATATGTTTCTGCCTTGAGTTCTGAAAAGGCTGGTTCTTGGATTGCACATTTATCAGAGGTGATGACTATCTTGGAAATGCCTCTACAGATTAAAGCTGTTGATGCTCAGTCATACGTATTCACTAGAATAAGAAATCTTTAGACATTATGTCATAAAACATGTCATAATACATCATGTCATGTATTGTTGCAGATATATCTTACAATGCCACAGGTCAAACAATTATAAAATGATCTAACTACACTCTAAATGAAATGCTCATAGAACTGAATGGGGACATAGAATCTCTTAGAGATAGATTAATACTTTATTGTCTTTAATTTTTTAAATGTCGGTGAAACAGCACAGCTGCTGAAATGTACTGGGTTTTAAAATGACTAAAGAATTAAATCTGCCTACATATATCTTAACTTCAGAATGGAAGACAGGAAATGTGTTACGTTGGGAAGAGGTTTTGTCTTTGTTTCAACAGTAGAAGAAAAGCCATGGGTTGCATCAAAATGAATAAAGACGAGATTTGACCAGGCAAGAATTCTTAAAAATCTTGGCAGCAGTCATAAAGGAAGAAACCAAGAGGAACAACAAAACATGTAAAGTATTTGCTGTTCCCGCTACATGAGAGCAACTCTGAAACTGGCTGATACATGAATGTCTCCAACTAGGACTTCAGTTAAGAATACCCAATAAATTTTGTTTGGCTAGAGTCCTCAAGAAGTATCATGCCATCTTTTCATATAATATGGATCAAAATTTATATTACAGTTTGGACATATAATCCAAACAGACTTGAAAAGTTTGATGTTGTTTTTCTGCTCGAACATAGACTAAAGAATGAACTTTAGATGAATAGTGCACACTGTATATTTCATACATGTTGTTAACTCAGAAACACATATTATGTTTGAAGGTTTATATGTTTGCAGAGCAAAAGGACAAGACATCAAAGACAGCAAGAGAAGTAGCCCGTAGATGCTATCTCATAGACTGCTTCAAATGCCGTTTTCTCAAAACCTTGAATCCAGAATAACCTCTATGCTACTAGGCATATCGTCCAGTATCGAAGACTGTTCTTGCCAGGATTTAAGTTAAGCCCTGCACTTTCCTATCATACAGAGAATGGACAACAATTGATACAGCTAGCTTTCTTAGGATTTGATCATTATCGTAGTTTTCCTATGGTCCTTCAAAAAGAACTTTGCCTCGAGACTGCAGGAAGCAATTTTAAGAGAATGTTGCCCCATTTTTCCCTAAAATGAGGTGCATGATTTTTGATTATCTGGTGGATGATAAATGTTAGCTATCAATTTAGGAAGGTGGGTTACAAGTTGTTGGTGGTCAGAGAGAAAACAAAGTATAACAAGTTAGATTCAGGGAATCTCCTTTTCTTTTTTTTTTTGCTCTATCATTTTTTCTTTACTATCAAATGTTAGGGGGAAAAGGAGGGAAGAGAAGCAATGAAACAAGAAAGGGGATTTGAAATGATGGGATAAAGGGTAGAGTATTGATTCTAGTTTTAAAATAAAAAGTATCTACAAGCCAAACTATTTTTACATAGGTAAGAATTATGTATATTTGATACAGATTTTGTGTTTTTACAATGTATGTGTGTGTGTTTAAACTTTTGTTGAAGGTATTATACACATGCAACTCATTTAAGAATATAATGTGAAGTTCTAGTCCTTTTGAAAGCTGCCATTGCAAACTTTTCAAGATTATTAAAAAATTCAAGTTAATAGCCAATCAACCAAATTTGTGGACATGTTAAGTACTTAAATTAGTACTTAATAATAAACTAAAATTGTTTATTTCAGAAGTAAAGTTAAGCAGATAGTAGATCGCTAGAAACAAGTAACACTTAATTATTCAAATGTACTGTAGATAAATAGATGGCCCTCAAGAACTTCCGAGATCTATAGAATATGGCATTTACAGATGTTATATTAATATGAGGCTTTTCATGACAGTGAGACATGTCTGCTACTGAAAATATCTCTTTTCTACTTCAAGGAAGATGATGAACATAGAAGAACCCCCTCATGGAGTTTGCTTCAAATGTGGCAATGCTACCACTGGGCAAAACACTGCCCTTGGCTCAATTGCTTGCAGTATACTATTCAAACTGGACAAATGGGACATACGAAGCCAGTTGCTGAGCTCTGCAAGACAAGGTAGGTAAGTCCTTCAATATTTGTCCTTTACAAAAAAGTCTGTTCAATATTCTGGTCCAGAAGGCCAAAGATGATGCTCCAGCATTGGAGAAGAACCTTGGTGACTGTCCAGGCAGGCCATACCTGCTATTATTTCTATGGTTTTGGAACCTGTTTCCTCTTCACTACATGTTTACTCAGGTAATATTTATCCTTTTCAAGTCTCTGTTGGGGTAAAAACCAGATAGTTAAAATCTCACAATTAAGCTTAACTTGTTTAGGATTTAAGAAAATGTTTTAAGGTCTAAAAAGATATATTTAAGTTGGTAGTGCGAGTTATGATGATTTAGGTACAGAACTTTGGACTCTGCAAGATAGGATAAATAATGGAGTACCATATCCAAGGTTGAAAATGCATATGGACTGGTCATTATGAATGCAATTCTTACCTAACAGTTTTCATATTTATCTTTATTATATATAGTTTTTATTGGTATTAGTGAAAGAGCCTTTATTGGACTAAAATGGAGAGAGGTAGAGGTAATATCTTGTGTACAGTGTTGAGCATCACCTGTCAATAAAATCCTTATGGCCAGTGAGCTGATGCAGAATTAAAAGGTAGGGTATCTAGAGAGCTCTGTGAAATAGTAAGGTAGGAATATTCATTACCTCTTCTCTGAAGAAGTGGGGCATATGGAATTGAGAAGAGGTAACCAGCCCTGTGGCAGACTTAGGATAGGAAAATGGGTTAATTGAGTTAAAAGCTAGTTGGGGAACAGCCTAGCTTAAGGTCTAGGTGTTAATAAATAATAACCTCCAAGTTGTTATTTAGGAATTGGGGCATGAGTGGAAAAGCCAACACCCAAATAAAACCAAACCAAACTAAACCAAACCAAACCAAACCAAACCAAACCAACCCCCCCCCAAAAAATGTTCATTTTTCATGCTACTTATACTTGAATGTGAGTTGATCAATGATTTCAGAATATTCTCTTTGAGTTGAAAAAATTCAGATTCTTTTTTTAATGCAGGACAGAGGCAGATGGCTGCCTTGGGTTTTTTTATTTGTTTGTTTATTTGTTGTTTTCATCATTGCTTTGTAGATTACAGTATATTTTTATTTTCATATTCTGTCATTTTATCTTTAATCATGGCTTTATGATTGTCCCCAATACTATGCTATATGAGTTGTGTATATACAACTCATTAATAGGCATTAGTCATCAAATAATTTTCTTAAATTGTTTAATGAATATTTTTAAATCTATTTATCTATCACCTGTTTATCTATATATCTAATCTTATGTGTAGGCATGAATCCACATATGTGTGTTTGTACAAGTGCGGAGGTCAGAGGACAACATTTGGGAGTTCATTCTTTTTTCTTTCTTTCTGTGGATTCCTGGGACTAAACTCAGTCATTATTCTGATATCCAGTTTAGTTTAACCACTGAGCCATTTGCTGACTATAACCCACCTCCAGTTCTTACTTTTAAGTTGTGAGAATCTGAAAAAAATTATTACCCAACTTTCTATTCCAAATATGAACTTTCAAGAGTACATTTTGAGATTTCATCATTGAAACTCTTAATCTTTTATTATTTCTCTGTTTTTCTCCCTTTCTATATGAGCCATGGTTGCTCCTGAGGATATGCATATGGTACAAATGTGGAGAATCATCCTCCTGCTCTCCACTTTATAGTGGTATTTGAAGTCATACAGGGCTCTACATAGAAATACTTTGGCATTTGCATATTCTTGAAAATGGAGCATTTAGTCATTTGTCAAATGTCTAAAACAGGATCATTACTCTCTCTGGCAATTATATGGGGTTTCTAGGGATTCCTGCCTTTATTGAGGAAGTACTTCAAACACGTTTCTTTAGGTGGGTGAATACACCTCTTTTGATCTGTGATGTATTGTTTCTTCCAAATCAAAACAGTCCAACGGCCAGACTCTTCAATACTAGCATGTGTGCTTGAATATATGTCATTTTCCCAAAGAATTCTCTTGGTTATGTCTTGAATAATTTGAGGCTTGAGACTATTCTCTCCTTATACTATCAGAGAACCAGCATGGCTGTGGTCACTCCCTGTTTGTTTTATTTAAGCATGTTATCAGCCTATATCCTCAGAGTTCTCTAGACAGCAGATAAATCTCTCTAAGGCATCCCATTTAAAGCTCCTTCTCTCTCTGGAATGGAGAGAAGTCAAATTGTTCTTGGCCTTGCCCTAGAATATTCGTAGAAAATTCATAGATGCCAGGTAATTTTCTCTTCCAAACTCTATTTAAAGTCAATTTTCTCTAGCTTTTTTAACCTATTGAGAGATTTGATGTGAACTTTTAGTTAATGAGAGTACATCTTAGCCAGGTATACATATGACAAAAGGTTAATATCTAGAATAAACAAAACCTTCACATACTAACAAGAAAAATAATGTGTTATAAAACTGGAAGGACTTCTCAAAAGAAGAAATACAAATGGGTAATAAGTGTTTGGTTTCTGTTATTTGTTTATTTGTTCATTTATTTTTAAGAGTGGTAAAACTTACTAATTTCCACCGTGTTTTCTTGAATTTCTGATCTGCGGAATTTGGTAACACTTGCCACCCATGTTCTTAAGAACCTTGAATCTGATTCTAAAGTAAGACCATTGTTTTTTTTTTTTTTGTTTCTCAAATATGATCAGATTGATGCAAAACTTGTTATGTAGCCAGGAATGACCTTGAATTCCTCTGTTCTTCCTCTCAAATGCTGGCCATACAGGAAAGTGGAACTGTGCCCAGCTTAAAATAATTCTGTTCTGTAAGACCTAGAAGATAAAGCTGGAGCTGTTTAGATGAGAAAGCATTGCATTTGCTTCCCTTGAACAAACTACTAAAACATTTTAATGCCTTTCTCCATGATAGGCTGAAAAATAAATGCATCAGTTCTTTCTTTTATCTGTTTTTATTATTTTATATAACTTTTTATTACCGTTCTTTTCGTGTGTGTGTGTGTGTGTGTGTGTGTGTGTGTGTGTGTGTGTAGCAATGCTTAAAGAACCAGGACTTTATGCAGTGTACTGATCTAAATCCCTGTATGAGCAGTCACACTCACTTACTGCTGTTGCTTTCTGTGAAATTCCCCAAAGAAGGCATCTGAATTGGATGTAAGGATGTGTGCAACTCTAGGGCAGAAACTGCACCAGATTTTCCTAGTGTCCCACCTATATCTTCTCAGCCATGTCTATGCTATTAACTGAAATTTTACAGAATTTCATATGGTTATAACCTAAAAATATCTTGTCTTCCTTCTACTACACATATCTCACTCTTGGCTTCGTTCTCTGCTTTTTTCTACTGTGATTCCTATTAAAATCTGCACAGCCATTCTGATACGTGCACAAGAAAGATGGTTTTCCATGTATCATTGCTTAGGTACTAGAGATGAAAATTGTTTTTCTTGTTCTGTCCCAGGTTGACAATTGTGTATGGTGTTTCAGGATTTCTCCAGTGTTGATGCACCTGTTTACAAAGCTCTGATGATTCAGACTTAAATGAACTTTCCTATACCTCTTTCTTCTATCTTTCCAGTTTCCTTGTACTGTTTTTTCAGTCATATATATGTATATGTGTATGTATATGTATGTTTGTGTGTGTATGTATGTGTATATATAACTCTCTCTCTCTCTCTCTCTCTCTCTCTCTCTCTCTCTCTATATATATATATATATATATATATATATATGTGTGTGTGTGTGTGTGTGTGTGTGTGTGTATAATATATATATCTATCTTAGGGCTTCTATTGCTGCAACAAAATACCATTAGCAAAAAGCAAATTCACGAGAAAAGAATTTATTTTGTTTACACTTAATCATTGAAGGAATTCAAGGCAATAACTCTATCAAGAAAGAGTTCTGAAGACAGGAGCTGATGCAAAGGCCGTAGAGGGGTGCTGCTTTCTGGCTTGCTTTTCATAGCTTGCTCAGCTTTCTTTCTTTCTTTCTTTTTTTTTTTTTTTTTTTTTTATAGTATCTAGAACCACCAGTCCAGGATGGCACCACCAATAGTGGGCCATGCTCTCCACCACTGATCCCTAATTGAGAAAATACTAGACAGTTGGATCTCTTGATGGCATTTGTTCAACTAACACATCTTCATATTTGATGAGTCTAGCTTGTGTCAAGTTGACAAAAAACCATCCAATACACACACACACACACACACACACACACACACACACACACACACACACATTTCTTGCGGTAGACACTGCTTGGTGAAACCTACATAATACCTTTGTTCATTCACTAAAGAATTCTAAGCACTTTACACAGAGCCTAGAACCGAGTCAGCACTCATAATAAATACAAACGAGATTGATTAATCACTGTGTCTCAACATCATGTTATCCAGAGGACAGACAAGATAAGTGATATCCCTGGCAGAATGCAGTCTTGTGAATATCTGTCTATTCCTCGGTGGGTTTGCTAAATTTTGTGATTGATCATTAACAATAGGTGCAGTCAGCATCTTGCTGCTGCGTTGTGGAAGACATGTTGTACACCTCTTCTCAAATGAGTTTCCTCTTCACACAAACATCAGGCTGTCTGGAAAAATCATGTTTTATTAGGTGAATTGTAACAGTCTAACATGGAATCCTACATGATGAATTGTTCTTTTCTCATAAATAATGCAAAGATGATGCAAAGAAAAGATAAAGGCCTGTGATTTATTTCACATAACCTCTATGTAAATCTCATAAATTGTACACAGTAGTGTCTGCGTATGTGACAGTGGCTATGGCACCTTGATGTAGTAACAACGGCACACACTGGCTGCATTGAGAAAAATACCTGAAGAGGACATTCTCTCCCATTCCCCTCTGGGACTCTCTCCAGAAGATCATCCCATTCCGTACCCCAGCGTTAGTTCAATGTAGTAGAGATATCATGATTCATAAAGTAATATAGGGCAATGAACTTTATAGAATTTAATCCACAAGAGTTATTCACCTCATTCTTCAGTGTAACTTCTCTCTACACAAATTTCTCCTTTCTTTTTGAGCTTTCAAGAGGCTTTATAGAATCACAGGGAGTTCACTGCAGTGCAATATAAGCTTAATTAGCTAAATCAACTGAGATAATATTGTTAATGATTTCTATAAACAGTTGGCAGAGGTCAACTTTTAAACTTAAATAAGAGATTTCTTTTCATTTGCATCTAAATAAATGTGCTGACTAGCAAGAAAATCACAACAAAAATCTCTGCAATTTCCAAGTGTGTCATTGACCTTCACGGAGACATCATCTTTAGGATAAACACTGAATGCTTTGTTTCTCTTTCTGATTGGTATTTGGAATCAGATTTTGCTTTAGGCATTTTCTTATAGCAAACACCATTTTCCTAATTAATTAAAAGGAAACATGATTACAACATTAAGAGTGAAGAACATCAATATAAAGAATTTAGTTTCTAGCAATGGCCCCATGCAAGTACAAAGCACAGCCTTACTATTCTTGAGATCAAAGCACACTTTATTTAAAAAAAAAAAACAGCAGGCTTCAGCTCTGAAAATAACAAGGGACCTGTGACACAGTGAAGTTTGGCCCTCTTGGAACCTGGCTTTAGAAAGAATTTCGACAACCAGCTTAGATACTGTTCTTTATGAATACAATATGATTTGAGTAAAAGAGATTATTTCCTTGGGAAGTTTGTTATTGGAGGAACAGTTGGTACTGTTAAAATGTCTGTGTAACAGGAAAGTACTCTGCATGCTATCAAAAGAGTAGCATAAACAACAAGCCAGCCATAAACCCTTGACAATCATGTACTGCCTGTAAGATATGCTAGTGTAATGCTGGCACCAAGTTTGTGGCAGTAACCAATCAATAACTCATTTGACTTAAAACCCTCTCCAAGGATCCATACCTAATATTGTTTGAGTGAGCAAGAAGCTGAAAAAGATAGCCCAGGGATCTAGGAGAAAACCTAATAATCAAATGTAGTGACAAAATGACTCCTAATGATATTTAGTTATACTCTTAGATCAGTGCCTTGTTCAACTATCATCAGAGTAGCATCTTCCTGTAGCTGATGGGAACAGATATAGAGAACACCCCATAGCCAGACATTATGCAGGGAGGGAGAGTCCTCGCAAACTCTTTAGTACATGGGGAGTTTCTATCGAATCCTTCTCAAAAACTCAGGGAACCCCATGGAAAAGGTGGTAAGAGTTTAAGAGCTTAAGGGGAGACAAAGGTACCAAGAAAAAAATACCTTATAAATAAGCTTGAGCAAAGTTAATATAAACTCACAAAGCTGAAAGCATCATCTACAGGGCCTGCGTGGGTCAGCACCAGGTCCTCTACTTATATATCTATGGCTTCTGGCTTAGTGTTTTCATGTGACTCCTGAGTGTTCAAATGAATGCATCACTAACTCTTGTGGCGTCTATTGGGAATCTTTCTCTTTTGTTGCTTTGTCTTGTCCAATTCTAAAGTGATAATTTTTGTTTTATTAAGTATTTTATTTTGCTATATTAAAATGAATAGATGAATGAAAACCTAGTCAATATGGTAATGGCTAACAACTGAACTGTCATTTATACCTGCCGGGAGAGGAACAGTTTTCTGCAATAGGGAATGGATTAACTCTGGTATGTTTTTAAATTAGTTTTCAGACTCCATTGGAGTATCTCACATTTAAAAGAATTTATTTCAAGCTTGAATTATTGTTTTAATTCCCATTGCTAATGGACAAATGATAACTTGATCATACATGAGATGCAATTATGGGATTACTTGTGTGATAAGAGACTTCTCCTTGGGTCTCATTTTTCTGCTTTTCTTTCACCTCACCATACCCTTAGATTCTCATTTTAAGAATGTTTTTATAGTGAGCAACTTTGTAAGATGCAGCCAATGTCTTTCTTCAGACAAAATGGTAGGTTTGTGCACTATAAAATGTTAAAATTATAATTTCTTTCATCTCAAAACATGAAAATGCTTGTCATGTATTGTGACACATTACTCTTTCACAAACTGATTATTTCACTCCCAAAATATAACTTGTAGAGAAAAGAGGTGTAGCCTGAACCTCTGCATTTTCTTGGTGGACAGTGTTCCCTCCTTTTCTACTGTAATCATTGTGGGGAATAAGTCCTGTTCCCTAGCCTTAGAGCTCTCTCTCTCTCTCTCTCTCTCTCTCTCTCTCTCTCTCTCTCTCTCTCTCCCTCTGTCTCTCTCTCTCTCTCTCTCTCTGTCTCTCAGCATCAAGCAGACTGTGGCAAAGTTGTTAGCTCAGACATTTTACAGATTCATTAGGTTCATCTCTGGTGAAGTTTCATTGTGATAACAAATTCTTTTATATATTCTCACAAATACTTCATTATTATTCCTTGCAAATGTTTATTTATGTGACTATTCTGCTTTATCCAGACTGTCTCCAAGTAGACAGGTTCTGGCATTTTATAATTCATTTTCTCTTTCTTACAGTTACCAAACTCTTTCCATTATTTTCCACAAGTCTGGCATGGCTCAACCCATGACCACATAACAATAATTTTCTGTATTTAGGGCTGAATTCCACATAACTTGTTTAATGGTTTGGAAGCTTCAGAAATTTTTTTTTCTTTCTTTCTCATAGTATTTGGGTGTAAGAAGAGCTTGTAACTTCCAATTCTGGTAAGAGCAACAGTTAATCTGTAAATTTGTGGTATAAATGCAGTGTGTCTTGGCTCTCTCTGCTCTCTGCTGTAAAACAGTTAGTTTGATCTTTTCCCCAGACCAGTTTCCATTTCTATGTAGAACTAATTTGTCTGTCATTCGGTGAGTGCTATGATGGCACTCTGTCTCTTAGCTATTAGCAGCACATCTCCAAGTCCCTGTGAATGAAGGCCCAGTGTGGGACATCACAAAACCAGGCACCTAACTCTCATCCTTAGATGACAAGTTGCAGTAGTTCAGCTCCAGAATTATCTGTTTGTCTTTCTGTCTGATGGCTCTTATTCTTTTCTCTCAGGGGACTCAGATACTCATGCCAAGGGCATAAAGTGCACCATAGACTCTGAAAACCTTTGGTATGTCAAAACTTCTTCTTTTTCTCTTTCTTTTTGTATCCTGTAAAAACAAAACAAAACAAAACAAAACAAAACAAAACAAAACAAGAAAAACAAAGCAAAATTACTTTCTCAACCCAGAGACAGAGAAACTGATACAGGATAACTGGATGACTTGAGTATTTTATTTTTTAAAAAATTAATTTTGTTATTTCATAACTTCTCACATACACATAATATATTCTGGTAATTTTTTCCCTGCCATCCTAAACCCTGACCCTCATACTTCTAACTCCTTTTCCTAAATTCTTACCAGTCCCTTTCCCAGAACAATAACTTTTGATTTTATATTCCGTCCCATTTGATTTAACCAGTACGGTCTGTGTAGTGACTGGGATAGAACCACCCTTTGGAGTCTGGTGAGATTATGGCTAGGTGTATAACTGAACTCAGTGTGTTCCCATCACTCTGTATCTGTCAGTAGCAAATAATGTTTTTTCAAACATGGTGTTTATATATCAATGATGGTTACAGTAATTAAAATCTCCCTTTCTCCCCGAAGTTTGGCTTTTGAGAGTTTAAAAAAGTTAAATATTATATTTTTGAAATATTTATCATTTGAATAGAATTTCATTTCTCCCATTTTCTCCTTCTAGCTACTTTTAGCTAACTCCCTTCATCAAACTCCTCCGGTGTGTCCCACCATGAATGCATGTGTGTGTCTTTGTGTATAAGCACAAGTATTTATAAATACAATTTCCTTAGTCCATCTTCGTTGTTTGTGTATAAATGATGTATATACTTTCAAGGCTAACCATTCTTGACTGGACAACCAATAGGGAGACTCAACTCAGGAGAGACTAGTTCTTCTCTCAGCTACCAACAGTTGCTTATACTACTTTGTCTAGGATTGGGACCCCAAGAAAATTCCCCCTTTCACATTAATAATTATATCAATGTTGCTACTGTTCTAGTCTGGTTTATGCAGTCATTTCTAGGAGGGACTGTTTCATAGCAGACTTCCTGGTATTCTGGCTCTTGGAATCTTTCTCTTCTTCTACACATTCCTTGAGCAAAGCATAGCAGATGCTATGATGGAGAGGTATCTGTTGATGCTGGGCTCACCACAGTCTGTTTGTATCTATAATGGGTCCAGTTGTAGTTTTATGTCATGGCCTCATGTGGTTATATGAATAGATTCTGCCCCAAAGACTCAGGTGTTTGAATGCTTGGCCAAAGGGGAGTGGCACTAGAAGTTGTGGGCTTGTTGGAGGTAGTATGTCATTGTAGGGGTGGGCTTTGAAGGCTCTATGCTCAAGTTTTGCTCAATATAAGAGAAGTAAGCTTCAGACATGAAAATGAGTTTGACCTAGGACAGGGACATTGGCTCAAATATTTTGGTCATCCTGATAAGTCCTTAGAAACAGTGATCATGGGAGTGTTCATGGAACTTTGTTTATTGCCTTGCTTGTTCTTTGACTATTTGTGTTTATTGTCTTGCTTGTTCCTTGACTTTTTGCATCTATTGTATTGCTAGTTCCTCAACCTAGAACTGACCTTACTACTTGCATGTAATTAAAATGGTATAAAAGCAAAAAGGAGGAAGAGGAATGGAAATACAAAGACTTTACAATTCTTAGAGTGATGTATTGATTTGATGGGTGTTCATACAGACTTTCAAGGCTATGCAGGAGTTGAAAGTATAAGTACAGAGAAAATGAACATTTATGAACAATGGCAACCTTAAAAATTTGGAGCTTAAAAAGTCAATCATGCTAGCTTTTGCATTTTATAATCAGTGTCTAGTGAATGTTTTTTCTAAAACCTTGAATATAGAAAAATAATATACCATGGAAAATGGGATAAATAATAAGCAAGCAAAAGCACAAGTGTTATGTTATTATAGGAACAACCTTCATATGTACTCCTTAAAAATGTATTTTTAGATTTATTAAAATATCATTAACAGATTAAACGTATACATTTAAGATGTACAATTTGATCTTTTAATATATGCATGATTTGTACCCTGTGAAATTATCATCATAATCAAGGTTGTTCATATTTCTATCATTCCAAATCATTTCTAATTACCATTTTATTTGTGATGAGAACACAATGTTCACCCTTGTAAAAACTTTCAAGTATGTAATATGGTATTATTGATTACAGTCATCTTGCTGTATATTGGACTATAAGAACTTTCACCTTATATAAATGAAACTTGCACTCTTTGATTGAGATCTCTTCATTTCCCTCACTTTCCAACTCCTGGCATCCAAGTATGAGTTCTACTGTATAATTACACAGTTCTGTTAGTCTGCATCTGGGCTGTATCTTTTAGCATCACAATACACAGATTCATCTGTTTTGATTCAAATGCAGAAATTTCTTGTGTCTATTCAGTTTTACTAATGCCTGAATAATATTTGATATTACACAAACTTATATATAAGATTTGCCAAATTTGTTTATTCAAAAATTTTAGTTATTTTTGTGTGTGTGTGCTCTTGAGATTTTTCACAAGTAAGATCATTCCATCTACATCAAAGGTAAGTTTTTTAGATCCGCTTGCAATTCAGATATCTTTTATTATTTTTATTTATTCAATAATTTCTCAGAATATACTTTCAATGTTATGTTGAAAATAGTGATGAGACTCATATCATTACCTAGATACAAATGATTAATATAATGTTACTAAAGTGCTTCTTATTAACAATACTGCCATAGATATCCTAAGTATCTATAGAAATGTATCCTTTTATTTCTAATTTGTTTGTTTTCAGTCTTTTTCTTGTCTCCCATTTAGTCAATTAATTATGTGATTTGAAAAACACCTTTGATATTCTACTTCTTTTTTGTTCAATCTATGTTTGACTCATTCCTGTTCTAATTTTCTCTTCTATTGCTAACAGAAACACTAATTTAGATACACTTTTCTTGTTTTCTAAGATACAAAGTTGGATTGTTTGAAACATTTTCTGTTTATTGTTGTGAGCTTTGCTCTTAGCATTGCTTTTGATGTATCTTAGAAGTTTGGTATGTTTATTTCTCAGATAAATTCTAAGAACAGTGCTAATTTCTAGATACAAACATGAGTTTTAGAATTCTCAACTATGGAAACTCGAATGGCTGATAAGCACCTAAAGAAATGTTCAACATCCTTAGTCATCAGTGAAATGTAAATCAAAACAACCCTGAGATTCCACCTCACACCAGTCAGAATAGCTAAGATCAAAAACTCAGGGGATAGCAGATGCTGGCGAAGATGTGGAGAAAGAACACTCCTCCATTGTTGGTGGGATTACAAGCTGGTACAACCACTTTGGAAATCAGTCTGGTGGTTCCTCAGAAAATTGGACATAGCATTACCTGTGGACTCAGCTATACCACTCCTGGGCATATAACTAGATGATCCTCCAACATATAACAAGGACATATGCTCCACTATGTTCATAGCAGCCTTATTTATAATAGCCAAAATTTGGAAAGAATTCAGATGTCCTTCAACAGAGGAATGGATACAGAAAATGTGGTACATTTATACAATGGAGTATTGTACTCAGCTATTAAAAACAATGAATTCATGAAATTCTTAGGCAAATGGATGGAACTAGAAAATATCCTGAGTGAGGTAATCCAATCACAAAAGAACACACAGACAAAAAAGAACACAAAAGAGCTCACTGATAAGTTGATATTAGCCCAAAAGCTTGCAATACCCAAGATACAACTCACAGACCACATGAAGCTCATGAAGAAGGAAGACCAAAATGTAGATGCTTCTTAGAAGGAGTCCTTCTTAGAAGGAGTAACACAATACTCATGAGAGCAAATATGCAGACAGTGTTGGACAGAAACTGAAGGAGGGGCCATCTAGAGACTGCTTCAACTAGGTATTTATCCCATGTGCACCAAAAGTAGGTGCTGATGTGGATGCCAGGAAGTGCAGGCTGACAGTATTCTAATATAACTACAATAGAAGCTATGACAAAACCCTGTATTGACAGTGTCATTTTAACCTAATAACCCATGGCTTCTGTTAAAGAGGGCTATCTGTACACAGAGGGCACCTTCATTCAAACTCTTTATTAGATTGTATTCTTTAATAGGCATGTAAGCTATGTTTTCTTGGCTTTTTTGCATATTGTTAGTACTTCCTCTATTCTCTTCTCTATTCTCCTACTTCCTCCCTGATTAAAATTTCTCACCCTCAACTCTCCCCTCATCTACCTTCATCTCTAATGCTTTCTACTTTCCCCATCCATTCTACCTCACTTCAGTAAATAGTTTTTTTTCTATCCTTTACTGGTACACAGACTTAAACATACTGCTCTAAAAATTCACAATATGGCTAGGATCTATGTATAAGGAAGATTAAATGACATTTATCTTTCTATGCCTGGGTTACTCTATTCGGTATAATATTTTCTAGTTTTCTCTATTTCTATGAACATTTCTTTTTTATTTTATTTTATTTATTTATATTCCAAATGATGCCACCTTCTGGTCACCCTTCCTTGATTTCTTCACCCCATGCCCCTTTCTTTTGCTTATGAAAAGGTGCTCTTCCACATACCTGCCCACTCTTACCACACCCTGTTAGCATCTCCCTTCCTTGGGACATCAAGTTTCTACAGGATTAAGGACATCCTTTCACATTGAAGACAGACAAGGCAGTCCTCTGCTACATGTATAGCTGGTGCCACAGACCAGCCAGCTCATGTATGCTCTTTGGTTAGCAGCATAGTTTCTCGGGGTTCTAATGGGTCCAGTTTCGTTGATACTATCGTTCTTACTATGGGGTTGTAATCCTTTAGCTCCTTCAGTCCTTCCCCCTAACTCTTCCACAGGGCTCCCTGACCTCAGTCTAATGGTTGGCTGTAAGTATCTGCATCTGTCTCAGTCAGCTGCTGGAAAAGCCTCTCAGAGGATAGTCATGTTAGGCTCCTCTCTGAACTCACAATATGGCAGCAGTAACAGTATTGGATTTGGTGCCTTCACATGAAATGGATCATAAGGTGGGTTGATCTCTGCATAGGCTTTCCTTCAGTCTTGTCTCCATTTTTAATCCCTTCATTTCCTTTAAGCAGGAGCAATTCTGAGTCAAGAATTTTGAAAATAGATTCATGGCCCCATGTCTCAAATGGGGGCCATGTCTATCTACTGGAGGTAGTCTCTTCGGATTCCATCTCCCCACTGTTAGGCATTTTGGCTAAGGTCATCCCAATTGGGTCCTGGAAATCTCTCACATCCCTGGAGTCTGGAACTTTCTAGAGGTCTCTCCATCCTCACTCCAACAATAATGCATAGTTCTATTCATTCTCCTGGCCCTCTAGGCTTCTCTCCTGTCTCCCCCATACCTCATCCTGCCCAGTTTCCCTCCCCATCACCTTCCTATCCAAGTCCTTCCCTCCCTCTGTTATTGGTGATTTATTTGTTCCCCCTTCTAAGTGGGATTGAAGTATCCACACGTTGGCCTTCCCTCTTGTTAAACTTCATATGGTCTGTGAATTGTATCATGGGTATTCTGAACTTTTGGCTAATATCCACTTATCTGTGAGGCTGCACACTCTCTCCCTATTTATTCAATATAGTACTTGAAGTTCTAGCCAGAGGACTTAGACAACAAAAAGAAATCAAGGGGATACGAATCGGAAGGGAAAAATTCAAGCTATCACTATTTGTGTATGATATGTATAATATACATAAGTGATCCCCAAAATTCTACCAGAGAACTCCTACAGCTGATAAACAACTTCAGCAAAGTAAAAGGTTATAAATAAAGTTACTCAAACAAATCAGTAGTCTTCCTTTATTCAAAGGATAAATGGCTTAAGAAAGAAACACCCTTCACAATAGTCACGAATAATATAAAATATCTTGGTGTAACTCTAACCAAGCAAGTGAAAGATTTGTATGACAAGAACTTCAAGTCTCTGAAGAAAGAAATTGAAGAAGAGCTTAGAAGATGGAATGATCTCCTATGCACATGGATCAGCAGGATTAACATAGTAAAAACGGCCTTACCAAGAGCAATCTATAGATTCAATGCAATTCCAATTAAAATTACAACACAATTCTTCAAAGACATAGAAAAAGCAATTCTCAACTTCCTATAGAATAATAAAAATCCCAGGATAGTGAAAACAATTCTCAACAATAAAAGAACTTCTGGTGGAATCACCATCCCTGATCTCAAACTGTATTAGAGAACAATAGTGATAAAAAAAAAAAAACTGCATGAAACTGCTGCAGAGACAGACAGATAGATTAATGGAATAGAATTGAAGACCCAGAAACAAACCCACACACCCATGGTCACTTGATCTTTGACACAGAAGCCATAAGCATACAGTGGAAAAAAAACAAAGTATCTTCAACAAATGGTGCTGGTCTAATTGGTGGTCTGCTTGCAGAATGCAAATTGATCTATATTTATCTCCTAATACAAAGCTCAAGTCATTATCGGTCAAGGCCCTCCACATAGAACCAGATACACCGAGTCTAGTCGAAAAGAAGGTAGCAAATAGCCTTGAACATTTCTTAATTCTATTTTTATGACTAAATAAAACTCCATTAAATATACCACATTTTACTATTTATTCAGCTGTTAGTAGACATGTAGCTAGTTCTTCTTCCTCATCAATGTGAGCAGACCCAATATAAACATAGATGTGCTGGTATCTGTGATTATACTTTCATGTGGTATTGGTTAATTAATTAGAAGCTGGGTGTATTACTGAAATATAATCTGGGTTATTTTTTCTAGATGGGTTGGAAACCATACTCCAGACATCCTATTATTTCAGCCCATGCATTGCAGGACTACAGTTATGTGCTGCTATAGTGGCTGGCCCTTCTCTATGAGAGTACATTTGCTTTTCCATGACCAAATATTTTGTCTTATTTAAATGAATATGTGTGAATGGACTTATGGCCCTTTGGTTGTCATTGATGTCATTTCTTCTACAATGATCACATGTAATTTTACTTACTCTGAGCACCCATAATGGTAACTTGAAAGACTAAACACTTCAAAAGGAAAACAACCTTGAAAAATATAGCCCCAGATCTGGAGAGATAGTTCATTGATTAAAGTCACTTGCTGTTTTCGCATAGGACCTTAGTTTGGGTCCCTCCACTCACGTTGAACAATTCCCAAGTGTCTGTAACTATAGCTTCACTGACCTTCTATTTTCTGCAGGTAGTCATATGCATGTGGCTAACATTCACACATACATGTGAACACACACACATGCATGTATGCATGAACACATATATTTACTAGATACATCCTATGAACTGTAGTTCCAGCCTCAGTTTAAGAGACCCTGGAATCTCAGACAAAGTGTAAGTGACTTCTCAAGGTCATACATGCCAAAATAGTAGGGCAAGACTTCGTGTGTGTGTCCCCCTTCAGTCACTCATCAGAACCTCTATTCTCCTTCTGAGGCAAAGCTGCCTTTCCAACCAAGATGAAATATGAAATATAATGAGAGGGTTAAGCACTTGGAAACACATAATGCTCTAAACACACTATGACAACAATGTTGTCCTCAGGAAATTAGAAAGCAATTTAGAAAAATGAAATGGGTCAAAAGAGCTGTCACTGGAAACAAAGACTGTGCGTCAGCCAGTAAATCAGGAACTGCTTCTTGTGCTTGAGAGTTTCAACCCCTTGGGGTGGGAGGGAAACCACCAAATAAATTTAAAAGGATTACTACTGAGTGTTTCTTGTGAAATTCTGAAGACATTTATATTACACTCTCTGCACCTTTAATTTCCTGTGCAAAAACAGAATGACTTTGTTCTCATGTCTTAAGAGGGTTATTTTCCATCATATATATTTTTTTTAAATCAGAGAAAGCTGTTTTTAGAAAGTGAGGATGATAATTCTCTTTGTAGAATTCAGTCTCAGATATGTTTTGAATAAACTCTCAATTCTCTTGTTCTGTTTCATTTTATTGATGACTGACTGACATCTCTTTCCTGCCTCTCAGGAATCCAGGGCAGAAAATTAGCCAAGGTAGATACAGTAGCTGCATTTTAACCTATGCTTCATATGCAATTTTAATGACAGGTCTACATATATTACTCAGCCCTGGCACGTTCAGAGGTCAAATCAGCATTTAAACAGACATTCTAAATGGAAATGAGTGTCCAGTCATTTATTCATGATCAGTGTGATAGAATAGCAATTCTCCAAATCATTTTTGAGGTAGCAGGAGCCTGGAAAATCAACAGGAGCCATTGATTTCTTCGCCCACTTGATTTTAGCAATTGCACTTCAATCGCATGAAAACTCGGGAAAGAGAGACCTTTCATGCTATTTTAGTTTGTCTTGTCTGTACTGATCAATGTGAATTGTGCATCGGTCTATGAATATTATTTTGATGTTGGCTGACTACATCTCCAATTAACTTGTGGGTTCCTAAAAAGGTTATTTTGATTTTTGTTTTTTGCCAAGCCTGGTTAAGTGCTATGAACCTTGAATTTAAAGGCAGCAAACACTGAATTTCAAACAGAGGCCATGGCAGAATGGCAGTTGACTGAGTGCTCTGGTTTCTAGAATTCTTATATATAATATCTAAAAACGTGACTATTTCACTATTAGCCACCATGATATTGCCATCTCATCTCATTTTAACAAATCAGACCGCTGCTGCAGGGTATCTGTTACCAGGGGTAAGTGGTAGACAGAGATGTGGGCTTCTATGTCAAGATGGTAATTCCTTAGTACTTGTGATTATATTGCTACATGAAGAAGGGAATTGATCTTCAGCTGTACCAGTGAAGTTAGTCACAGCCTTCAAAGAGATTACATCAATTTTTAAGTAGGACCAATATAATGTCAAAGGTTCTTTAAAGGTGAAATTGGCAGAGTTTACGGTCTTGTTGTAAGGTAGGAAAGTTTTGACCATCACAAGCTGGTTTTAAAGTAAGAAGAGAACTAAGTCAAGGAACATGGGTGGGATAGCAGCTGGAAATGGTGAGGCTATCTATATTCCATGGAATTTGCAGAGAAACACAGCCTTTCCAGCCCCTGCAGTTTTGCTTGTGAGATTTGTCATTGTTATAATACAAATGTTAGGTAATTGATTTTTGTTGTTTTACATTGCTTAACTTGTGATTAATCACAACTAATTAACGGAAACTAAAACTATATGTAACTTTGTCTATTATCAATGTATCATGTATCTGTACACAAACACATACACTATGCTATAATATGGAAGGATTCCATGTTATGATGTGATTGCTTACATTTTCATTTTAACTCTAAGTTCATTTATCTTTTGCAATGCTATTTATCAAAGGCAAGACTTCACATATACTAGGCAAAGGATCTACCACTGAGATATACCCTATTCCTATATAGTATTTAAAAATATACTGAGGAATATTTGTTTTCCTCTCTGCTTATCAAAAAGTCGTTGATCTCTGAAACCTGCTATGGTGAACCTGCCACAGAAATATTCCACACATATTCCTTGTTCTTCCAAGTGAGAGTATTTATTAGATATGAAATTGGGATATATTAAATGCTCACTCTCCATTCAAACAGATATTGACAAAGTTGTTTTAAATTGTGAAATTAATTTATACTTCTACAGCATTACAAACCTTTACTTTCTTTATATCTATGCATGATCTAGATGCCAAACACTTTTCTAAAGTAGATATTTTCCTGTTTTTATCATGAGTCATTACAAATTATGTTGATGATATGAAAAATTAACTAATTTCGGATATACAGTAATTCTTCTGAATATGTCACTTAGAACTCACAAGCAACCTTACTGGTGTGGCAGATCGTAATATGCCACAGAGAGGTGGCTGTTTTAGTCGCACCTCTCTCACATTATCTGTCTTTTTATATTGTAGCTATTCTGTCCTATGCATCTGTGCATATACACTACACCTTTCACCTCTATCTTTTATTTGGAACTCCAAGCTTTATTTTGGACCTGTGTCTTCTTTTCCAATAAACTATTGCTAGGCCAATTCATAAAAAAATGAAGTAATCAACCACCCAATCACCTAACCATACAACCATCCAATCAACCAACCAACCTACCCACTAACCAACTAGATATTTATGTATTCAACCAACCAACCAACCAACCAACCAACCAACCAACCAACCAACCAACATTAACCAACCAACCAACCAACCAACAAACCAACCAATCAACCAACCATTCAACTATTCAATCAACTTTCACATTCTCCCATTTGCTTAATTTTCTTTTTCTATTATGGCAACAATTAGTAAGTACCTAAATGTTCCAAAATATTTATGTACATATGTACACATAATACATGTGTATGCAGGTGCACATCAATCACCCAACTACTCATTTATTTATCAAGATTGGATGGGAATGTCTCTCAGCAAATGAGACCTCTGGGAAATGTTTGAGAGGCTGGTTATGGTAATGTCCCAGGAAAAAGCAAAGAAAGCATCAAGTTCAGAGAACTCAAGCTAGTACAATTGTGCCTAATATGTTTCAGAATAGTAAGAAGAGTAGTTGTAGGGTACAAACAAGAAAATAATAAAAAAAAATGAGGCCAATATATGGAAGGGTAACAACTTTTTACTCTGTATGAAGGTATGTCTCTGTACGTTCAATTGTTTATTCAGTACTGGCAGAGAACTAAGTGCTGGTAGGATTCTAATATTTCATTTCTATGACCTATCACCATTTTTGTTTGTTTGTTTGGTTTGTAAATATTTGTCCTTCCTCATTTGCATAAAGGCACTAAAATTGTATCAGAGGTTGTTTTGCTACCAATCAATTATAATAAAGAGCTGGCAACTAACAGCTTAGGTAGGAAGGAGGAGGATGGAACTTCCGGGCAGGGGAGTAGTACTGGGAGAGGAAAGCAGAGGCAAAAGATTTGATAATGAGTGTGGAGGGAACAGACACAGACCACAGCGAAGCAGAGAAAGAGATAAAGCTAATGTCATGGGGGGTCATGAGCTAAACAGTCAGGTTAGGTTAGATGAGCTAGTTGGAAGACTGCCCTGGCAAAAGGCACAAGTGTAAATTACAATAGAAGCCTCTGTGTCATTATTTATGCCACTGGTGGGCCCAAGAAAGTCCCACTATAAATATGTATACAGGTCCTAATTTTTATTAAAAAAAACATTAGTATATGTTGTAAAGCATTTTATTTACTGTACAATCCAATTATTTTCATTTAAATAAAATTACACACACACACACATATCCATATTTTATGAACATATTTCTGGCATTTGTTTGTATGTGTATGTTTAACTCTGTATTTACTTTTTTTAAGTTTTGTGTATGGCATTCTGATATTGAGTAGGGATTCATACTGTTAAAACAAATATGTGTATAAGAAACAGTTTTTTAAAACAAATATTTCTCTGTTCAGTATGAGATAATACAGTGAACATGTTTCCATTTCATTTTTCTTCTCCTCTCTCATTCGATTTCAGTCTCTTAGAATATTACTATTGCACAGTGACCTATTCCTACACTGGTTTTCTTTGACTTGCCAGTTTAAAGTGATCTCTGATTCAGTGCTCTCTGTCTGCACTGTTGCTAGGGTTTCTGCAGGGTCATATTTGGACATTGGAATTTATCGTTCTGTACTTTTGTCAGAAAGACTGATAAGAAAATCACTTACTTAGATTTCATACACTACTCAATAATACTTTCTGTAGTGCTTGTAGTGTATGAATGATCCAATGTCTATAATTTCCTTGGATCGCTTTTCTTTAAACTAAATTTGCATGTTGTTAGATGCATGTCATCATCTTCCTTTTACACCTCTTGCTCCTGCCATTCATCTGTTTTCAACTTCATACTATTAATACACACATGTATGTTTTCATAAGAAGGATGAGATACAATAATTGTCCTTTTAGAATCTGGCTTATCTCATTTAACCAGTAATCTCCAGATCTATCTATTTTCCTGCATATAACACTAAAATTCCTTTGTGGGAGCCTAGAGAGATTGCTCAGTGGTTAAAAGCACTGACTGATCTTCTAGAGGCCCCAGCTTCAATTCCCAGCACCCAAATGGCAGCTAATAGCCATACGTAACTAGAGTTCCAGGCAATCTGACACCCTCACACAGATATTCATGAACACAAAGCAGTGATGTACATAAAATATAAAAATATAAATCATTAAAAGCTGAAAACACCCTCCTTTGTGTATATGTATATATGCACCACATCTATTAATATTAGTTGATTGGTCCCTTATCTTGAGTATTGTGAATAGTTCCATAACAAATATAGATTGTGCCTGTGTCTGTGATATGTAGCATAGCCTTCATGATTTAATTTTGCTCTATGGATTGATAGGCATACCTATATCTATAATGAGGATCTTTACCAGCAGATTATACAGAATATATAATGTAAGTCTACAGGTATAATTCTGATAGTCCTAAGATATTACCTTGGACATAACATCTAACCACAACCTTGCATCTATTTATGTTTAATCGTCCTATATATTATCACGCTCTGTGTTGGTTTGTATATGCTTGGCCCAGGGAGTGGTACTATTAGAAGATGTGTCCCTGTTGGAGTAGATGTGGCCTACTGGATTAGGTATGTCACTGTGGGCATGGGCTTTGTCCTAGCTTCCTGGATGTCAGTATTCTGCAAGCAGCCTTCAGATGAAGAACTCTCAGCTTCTCCTGCACCATGCCTGCCTGGACTGCCATGCTCCTACCTTGATAATAATGGACTGAACCTCTAAACCTGTAAGTCAGCCACAATTAAATGTTGTCTTTTATAAGACTTGCATTGGTCATGGTGTCTGTTCACAGCAATAAAACCCGAACTAAGAAGTTGGCACAAGGGACTGGGGTATTGCTGTGATAGGCCTGACTATACTTTTGTTTGGAAGAATGTGAATTTGGGGACTTTGGATTTGGAGAGCAGTGAAATGCTTTAAATGAGGTTTAATGGGCTATCATAGTAAGAATATGAAAGACTTTGTTGCTCAGAATGATTTGGATTGTGAAAACCCGGTTCTTTAGCAGACTTTTTAAATCCACCATAACTTTTTTTTTTTTTTTTTTTTTTTTTTTTTTTTTTTTGAGACAGGGTTTCTCTTCTCTGTGTAGCCCCGGCTGCCCTGGAACTCACTCTGTAGACCAGGCTGGCCTCGAACTCAGAAATCCACCTGCCTCTGCCTCCCAAGTGCTGGGATTAAAGGCATGTGCCACCACCGCCCGGCAAACTTTTTTTTTTTTTATCTCTTTTAATAGTAGTCACCCTTATCATACTGATAGTTCAGCTAGGCCTTTTACAGCTTCAATTGACTATAAAATTTGTTTATTAGATACAAATATAAGTCCTTTATACTGGTTTTCATCTTGCTGCATACAAAATTTATTCTCCCCTCTTCTTTTATTTACTAGCTGTTTACCTTTGTTAAGCCATACAAATGACTTTGTATGAAATAACATGCCCAAAACATTGTTAAGATAACCGACGTAGGAGAAAATATGGTCCCTGCTTATATACAGAAAAGTTGAGAAGGAGAAATGTTTTTGGTCACTTGGTTTCATGATCAGCAATTATCAGGACCAATTATTGATTGGTGCAATCTGCTGCTAGATTTCTATGAGAAACTATGGCTCTATATTGCTTTCATTTATTAGTTTTATAATCTTGGTCTTACTCTTTAATTTCTCTGTGATTTCATTCATCTTTTCGAAAAACCAGGAGATTGAAATAGATTATCACCCTCTTCTCCCCTTACACTTTTGATATTTTAGGATTCTGGAAAAGATCTCCATTTATTTTTTCTCCTGCCTTCTAATATAAAATGTATTTGATTTCTTTAAAGCCTGAGATTGACTTTCAATACATTTATTGGAAAGATGCCATATCACCCATTTCTCAAGGGACTATCTGAGTTGCCCATTGATGCAATACCAGGTAAGAATTCAATTTGTGACAAATAGACCCCCACCAAATGTTTCTATTTCAAGTGAATTAACATTTCAAATGTATTCCTCAGAACTTACACTCTTCAGACAGCCTCAGGGGAGAGGGAATTTATCTAAGTGGAGAATTGTCTATCCTTCTAATCAGTTTTCCTTCAAATCTTCATCCTTTTCTGTGCTTATTTAAGCTTTAATGTCATACAGCTATAATCAGGTTCAGTGCTATTTGTAGTCCAAGCCAGTCTTCCTTAAAACAAATGGCCCAAGAGTAATAAATAACAGACAGTCTTAAATTAATCCTATTGGGGCTAGCTCTCTGTGGCGAATTTCTGTGCCTCAGCCTCCTTCTTAACTGTGGCAGATCTTGCTAGCGATGCAGATACCTCCTTGGTGTGTCATTGTCAGATCTGCTTCAAATCAAACATGCAAAGCAGTTGGTCTCATTTAACCTAGCTATTTCCCCCAAAGAGCAACTCAGAAAGATTCTTCCTGTGGAGGAAGAGGCAGTGATTCATCTCTCTGTACTTCGTGATAGCTGCAATTCACAGAAATTTACAAGAAGGTTAGGTAATCATTAAACTGAAATTCTGATTATTTTTAGCATTTTAAATTCTTAGAAGGTGCTCTCCAGCCTATGCTTTCTGCCCTCCTTTCTTAATAACATCTCTCTATTTGTCAATTTCTTTGGGGAAATGAATGGTGCAGTAACACTTGTAGAAAAGATGTGTGTTCTAGGGGAACTGGCAGGTTCTCTGTATGTATATCACCCAGGAGGGTTGTGTCTTTAGATAACTTAAGGCATGTAGTGGATTCTGTTCCTTAACTTTCTTCTTCTTTTGCTGCCAAAACTTCTTAGCTTTATCTTAAATCTTACAAGAAAAGGCAAATACACAGAGACAGTTCTGTGGAGTAACACAATATGCATGTGATAAGAAAAACTGGAAAAGTTAAAAGGAGAGGAAAAGTTATTTTTAAATATTATGATATGGAAAACAGCCACTGTCCGGGCACATCAGCAGCTGCTTATCAGATATTGTATCTGTGAGCATAAGTTGTCCTCATTTGTAACCTAGAGATCTTACTATCCTGGTCAAGGTATGGTCCTCACTTTCGTTACCAAATGCATAATTTAGTGTCTTATTTTCAGACTCAAACGATACCTTTCTCAGAATCCTTTTCCAGTATTATTCTATCTTGAACCAGAAATGCATAAGACAGATGGGATATCTGCTCCTAGTGGCAGGTTCTCCATTTTAAAACCATACTCACTCCATTTTGACTCATATACTATATGTTTTTAAGGTCTATCCAGGACCCTTCCCAGATTCTTCCATTTGCAGGTATATTGAATCACTTAATTGTCTAAAGGTCTATTACACATCTTACTTATGTCAGGATCCTCACCATAAAGACCTAAGCTGGGTCACAAGAACCTAGAGATAGCTCAGTCTATGTCACCATGCTCCAGTGGGGACTTTCAAAGTATTGAAGAACAGAAAGTACAAGCCCAGCTTCACCAGCTGCATGATGCTATATTTGCATGTCAAAGGATAGAAGATGATTTAGTTACCAGCTAGTTAGCTTGATTTATAACTTTGGAGTTTTAAGGTACGTGGATCCACCCTCATTCATACTTTTGATCTGAGTCTCACAAAAATTAGCGTCAGAGATATCTTTCAACGTTGTTTTTGCCATGTAGTGTCTTTTAGCCTTGTATTGCCAATGTGAAAGAAAAGCTCAAAGGTGTGTTCTTTACAAGCCCACTCAAAATCTATCAGAGTTAGGCCTGCTTGGGAGAAGTGATCAAGTGCTTCTTTCATAGGCTGCCTGGAATTAATGCCATCTGAGATAGAGCAGATCTAGTCCTGGAAAACTGAGAGCTTAAGACTTCCACAGACATAATCATCCCTCTCACCACTTTTAGTTAACATGTTTACTCTTTTCATATGAAAAGGGGAAATTGAATATGTTGAATTTTTATTAAGAATTAATAAACAAGTTCTGTTACAGACACATTATATACTTATCTCACTACCCCACCACCTTCAACTGTATAAGGCACAAGGTAGAAACATTGGACAGTTGCAGAAAAGTAAAGCTTACTATCACGAAGAAGAATTAGGTGAAGAAATGTAATAACTATATTCTTGCAACATTGTGTATCTACTAACATTGTAATTTTTAAAAGTTCTTTTCAGTCTGAAATTCTGTACCTAATCACATTTCAAAGATATGTCCATGAATCCCACTGCCATTTTTGTCTTGGTTTGGAGCATAACATTCCTGCATGGGGGCTTGTGCCTGGTGCCATGTCTGTAAGTACTTCTCTATGGCTGCAGTAGGCACACATGAATAACAGAAAGAGTTTACACTTTGGCATGAACACAATTTCACTTTAGATTTCAGCAAAGGTGGTATCAGCAATTTCTGAGCCCAATGGCAAGCTCTGCAAGATTTCCTCTGCTATGTTACAAAGCCCTGCCTAATGCCCTACAAGAATAATAAAATACTATGGAGAAATGAGGTAGCAGATTTTTAAGTGACTTGCGCAGAGATTCAGTGTACAAGTGAGATCTTAGAAAGTAGCCTGGTATCATGGATGATGCTATACAGTGTCTCACTACAGGGAATGGCTTTAGAAGAACTCTATCTGTCTGAAGGTGATATTTTAAGGTACTTTACCTTCTGTTAGAAAGGTACTGATAGAACATAAAAGACTGTTGCTGTGTGATTAACTATGAAAATATTAGAAAAATATTGAGATTTATTGATTGATTATCTACTGTGATAATGTTTCTTTCTTTTGTTTAAATATCATTTGCCTTTCAAGACACTGAGCTTTAATAATGCCTTGAGACAAAATTAATAACATTATGTCATAAAATCATTTCAAATCTGATATTTCACTTTGTACTCAGCCTGCTTGAGTTTGACATGGCTTTAAGAAAACAATGTAGCAAATTTTATGACACTTCCGTCTTAGTTTCTGTACTATTGCAGTGAAGAGGCACCACAACCAAGGCAACTCTCATAGGAGAAAGTGTTGAATTGCTGCCCTTCTAACAGTTTCAGAGGGTTAGTCTGCTGTCATCATGGTGCAAACATCATGTTGGAACAGTAGCTGAGAACTTTACATCCAGATCCATAGTCAGCCGTAGAATAAGAATGGGTCTGATGTAGGATTTTGAAACCTCAAAACTCACTACCAGTGACCGGTCTCCCCCAACAAGGCAACAAATTACAATACTTTCCAAACAATTGTACAGACTGGGGGCGCGGAGAAGGCAAGAATATAAATATGTGAGCCTATGGGCTGGGGCACTCTCATTTAAAACACATTCCTTGGATGGCCTATGAAACCTTCTCTTTCAGCCTAAGCTAAAGACATTGTCTTACTATTCAATTAAACCCTTTGAGAACCCTGATCAGCAACAGGGCATAGTGTGTACCTATGTGCATGTATATGTGTTGTGGTAACCATTTGCAGAAATCAGGCAACAGATTAAAAATAAATCATAAACAACAAATACCTCATAAATGGTAGAAGCAACATGTGGCTATAGCTTGATAAATCAGGTGCACAGTTTTGATTTTTATTCTGGGTTTGTGGGGTTCCTTATAAAATTATAAAAAGTATATATAAAAATTATAAAATTATAAAAGTATTGCTATTAGAAAGTATTTCCCAGTTCTTTCTCATACCATGTTTTGTGTGCTGTTTAATAAACAGAGTCATTTGGCAGAGACAGAAAACACAGACAGAAAGCAGGGACAGACACACTACAGACAGCAACACAGAAGCAACAAGGTGCAAACAGACCAAAGGCATAGTGAAAGAAGCAGAGATTTCACATTTGGGAATGCTTTTCTCATATCCTACTTCAAGAGAAAGTTTCTCTCTTTTTTAGTTCTTTAATGGAACACCAAGAAAATCTACTTTCTGTTCCACAGGATTTGACCATTGTGAAGGACAGTGTTAAGTAATGTGTAATGGGAAGTTTTCTGTCAATCAAAAGAGCAACACACAGATGTACCATGTAGAAAGTATCATAATGTTACAGATGCTGCAGCAGATGTACAAACTGCAGTTGTAGAAGCCCATTACAAGTTTTGTTACTAATTTGTGAAATTTCATTGAGGCACACACACTGTGTGTTTTATCTACTGAATTGTATAGAAGGGATATATTAATTATATAACACACCCTTTTACACACATAGAAGTAAGCAATTATAGCTTAACTTTTCCTTGTATGAATCAATCTAACATTCCCCTCTTAAGGGCAAAAGAACCAATTTGTACTTCTGTTTCTTCCTCTTTAATTTTTGACAGGTAATTTTAACTATGAGATGATGGTTCTCTAGCCTAAGGAGTCATTCCCTAACATTATAAACCCAATTATGAATTCTATTAACCTTTGTAATTATATTTTCTAATCCCAGAATGAGACAGACAGACTTGCAGACAAGGAGATACCTTGTGAATTGTCACAGTAACATAGATAAGATTTTTTTTTTTTTGGTCAGAAAATAAACGTTAGCACAAATGTAAAGTGACACTTGGAAAATTGTGTATTTTTTTCTGCAACATCAACTTTGTGAAGTTTCTACAGTAAACTGGCTGGAAAGCAGTTTATGAAGAAATGATATGGTGATTGTTCTTTGTAAGCTCCTTACATTGATCAGGTAAAGTGATTTAACCTGCAACCATCACTTGCGCAATTAATCAGAAGTTACAGCAGCTCATGGTTGAATACTGATTAATCTGTACCTCGGGTACATGCATTTCAGTATTTAGGTCCATATGACACATGCATCCATCAGTGCTGTATGGGCATTGGCATGCCTTAATGCAATTTTAGAGTAGGTAGGTGATTTTTAAAAGAGCAGTCTTAAACAGCATCTGTAGTGACTAAGCAACAAACAGAAATAAAATAAAAATTAATTTTATTTATTAGAACTTTGTTTATATAAAATACTTCTAATGGTAAAGGACTTAGATATTCTTAGTCTCTTAACTCACTGAATACTTAATACAACTCTAAACTCACTGAATATTTAACTGACTTTTAGTGATATAGCAATAATTCAACAAGGATTTTGCTCCCAACAATTATACAACTCATGTTGAAAAAGGAGATACATTTCATCTTGAACCATATTGGCAAAATGCCAATGATTGTATAGGCAGTCATGTGTCTTTATCTAGTTATTACATTCTTTTTCTTTCTTTTGCATTAATTAACTTATTTATTCACTCTACATCCCAACTGCAGCAACCCCTTCTTGGTCTCCCCCTTATGTTACCCCTCCTTTCATTCTTGCTCCCCTTCTCCTCTGAAAAGGCAGAGGCTGTGCCTGGGTATTAACCCACCCTGGCATATCAAGTCATTGCAAGTCTAGGGATATCCTTTCCCACTGAGGCCAGACACTGTAGCTCAGTTAGGGGAACAGAATCCACAAGCCTGCAACAGAATCAGGGACGGTCCCACTCCAGTTGTTGGGGGACTTGCAGGAAGAGCACCTGGTCAGCTTATGTATGCTCTTTTGTTTTTGGTTCGATTTCTGGGAGCCCCCACGAGTCCAAGTTAGTTGATTCTTTTGGTCTTTTTATAGGGTCCCTATCTCATTTAGGGTCCCCCAATTCTTTATGAACTCTTCCACAAGACTTCCAAAGCTCCAACTAATGTTTGGCTGCATCTGTTTTGGTCAGCTGCTTGGTGGAGCCTCTCAGAGGACATTTGTGCTACGTATGTTCCTGTCTGCAAGTATAGCAGAGTGTCATTAATGACACATTAGTGTCAGGGATTGGTATTTAACAATGGGATAGATTTCGAGTTGGGGCAATCATTGGTTTTATCACTCTCTGCTCCATCTTTGCCCCTGCACTCCTTGTAGACAGGACAAATTTTGGGTCAAAGGTTTTGTGGGTATGTTGATGTTCTTATCCTTCTGCTGGGAATCTTGCCTGGCAGCAGCAGGTGACCACTTCAGGCTCCATATCCCCCACTGCTAGAAGTCTCAGCTAGAGTCATCCTCATAGACTCCCTGGAGCCTTCCCCATCCTAGGTCTCTAGCATGTCCTAGAGGTATTCTACCCCTGCCCTCTCCAGATTTCTGTTCATTTTCCTGGACCTCCTGACACCTTACCCCTTTTCCCTTCCCAGCTTCTCTCCCACCTAGTTCTCTTCCTCCATCCACCTCCAATGAAGATTTTATTTCACGTTTTGAGTGAGATTCAAACATCTTCTCTTGGGTCCTCCTTGTTATTTAGCTTCTTTGGTTCTGTGGATTGTAGTGTGGGCATCCTCTATTTTATGGCTAATATCCACTTGTAAGTGAGTACATACCATGGATGTCCCTTTGGGTCTAGGTTACCTCACTCAGGATGATATTTTCTAGTTCCATCCATTTGGCTGCAAATCTCATGATGCCCTTGTTTTGAATAGCTGAATAGTATTCCATTGTGTAAATGAACTACTTTTTTTTAAATCCATTTTTTAGTTGAGGGACATGAGAATTGTTTCCAGGTTCTGGCTATTACAAATAAACCTCCTGTGAACATAGTTGAGCAAGTGTTCTTTTGGTATTGCGGAATTTGTTTGGGTATATCCTCAAGAATGGTTTAGCTTAGTCTGGAGGTTGAACTAGTCCCAATTTTCTGAGAAACAACCAAATTAATTTCCAGTGTGGTTGTATAAGTTTGCACTCTAGCCAGCAATGAAGCAGCGTTTCCCTTGCTCTACATCCTCAAATGCTGTTGCTTGAGGTTTTTTTTTTTTTGTTTTTTTTTTTTTTTTGTTTTTTGTTTTTATCTTAACCATTCTTATGGAAGTAACATGGAATCTCAGTGTCCTATGGATTTGTATTTCCCTGATGATTAAGGTCACTGAACATTTCTTTAGCTGTTCCTCACCATTTGAGATTTCTCTGTTGAACCACATTTTTAATTGGGCTATTTGCTTTATTTGTGTCTAACTTCTTGAGTTCTTTATATGTTTTTGGTATTAGTCATATATATATATATATATATATATATATATATATATATATATAATAGTTGGTGAAAATCTTTTTACCATTTTGTAGTCTGCTGTTTTTCTATTGATGGTGTCTTTTGTCTTACAGAAGCTTTTCCATCTCATCAGGTCCCATTTATCAATTGTGGATCCTAGGGCCTTAGCTATTGATGTTCTTCTGTACAGGAAGTTTCTCCTGTACAGTTCAAGGACTTCTATTAGATTTAATGTATCTGGTTTTATGTTAAGGTCTTTGATCCACATAGACTTGAGTTTTGTGCAGAGTGATAAATATAGATCTATTTGCCTTCTTCTACATGCAGATATTCAGTTAAACCAGAACCATTTGTTGAAGATCCTTTCTTTTTCCATTATATGGTTTTGGGTTATTTGTCAAATATCAAGTGTCCATAGGTATGTGGGTTTATTTCTGGGTCCTTGATTCAAATCTATAGTTCAATCTGTTTCTATACCAATATCATCAAATTTTTAATTGCATTTGCTCTATAGTATTGTTTGAAATTAGGAATGATATCTCTAGAAGTTCTTTTATTGTACAAGATTGTATTAGTTATCATTAGGTTTTTTGTTTGTTTTTGTTTTTTCACATACTTCATATGAAAAATGCTCTTTCAAGGTCTATAAAGAATTGTGTTGAAATTTTGGAGAAAATTGTATTAAATCTGTAGATTTTTTTGATAAGATGGCCATTTTTTTTTACTATGTTAACCCATGGGGAATCTTTCCATCATCTTATATTTCTTAAATTTCTTTCTTCAGAGACTTCAATTTTTATCACACAGGTCTTTCACTTGCTTGGCTTGAGTTACGTCAATATATTATTTGTGGCTATTTTAAAGAGTATTCTCTCCCTAGCTTCTTTCTCACCCACTTGGCATTTTTATAAAGAGAGCTAATGACATTTTTTAGGCTAATATTATATCTAACCACTTTGCTGAAGGTGCTTATCAGCTGTAAGAGTTTTCTTGTAGAATTTTTGGGCTCATTTATGTATACTATCATATCATCTTTGAATAGCAGTACTTTGACTTCTTCCTTTTCAATTTGTATCCCCTTGATCTCCTTTAATGTTCTTATTGCTCTAGCTAGAACTTCAAGTAGTTTCATACAAAGATTTTGTCAAAAGGTTTTTCAGCATCTAATCAAATAATCATTTATCTTTTCTTTCAGTTTGCCTATATGGTGAATTACAGTGATGGATTTTCATATATTGAATCACCTCCAGATCCCTGGGATGAAGCTTACTTGATTATGTTGGATGATGTCTTTGATGTTATCTTGGATTTGTTTTGCAACAATTATATTGAGTAGTTTTGCATCAATGTTCATAAGGGAAATTGGTCTGAAATTCTTTAGGTATCAGAGTGACTGTGTCCTTAAATAATGAGTTTGATAAAATTTATTCAGTTTCTCTTTTGTTGACTAGTTTGAGGAGTATTGGTATCAACCATTCTTCAGAAGTCTGTTAGAATTCTGTTTAAGAATCATCTGACTTTTGACTTTTTTTTTTTTTTTTTTGGCTTGGAAGACTTTTAAAAATTGTTTCTATTTGGGTGGTGGTGTTTATATGACTATTAAATATTTTACACGATCTTGATTTAACTTTGGTAAGTGGAATCTATCTAGAATCTTTTTAATCTCATTTTGATTTTCTGATTTTGTGGAGAACAGATTTTTGAAGTAGGACCTAATGATTCTTTTGATTTCCTCAGTTTGTGTTGTTATGTCCCTATTTCACTTCTGATTTTGGATATTGTTTCTCTACCTTTTAGTTAGTTTGACTAAGGATTTGTCTATCTTGTTGATTTTTTCAAAGTTGCAGCTCTTGGTTTTGTTGATTCTTTCTGTTGTTTTCTTTGTTTCTAATTAATGGATTCCAGGCTGAAGTTTGATTATTTTCTGTCATCTACTCTTCTTGAGTCTGTTTGATTCTTTTTTTTTTTTTCTAGAGCTTTCAGGTGAGTTGTTATGTTGCTATTATGAGGCACCTCTAATTTCTGTATAAAAGAGCTTTATGCTATCAACTTTCTCTTAGTGCTACTTTCATGGTGTCCTGTGGGGAAAAAATCTCACGGGGGGGGGGGAGGGGGGACGGAGTCCGGTGGCGGGGTCTTGGTGGTGGGCTTCCCACACCATCGAGGAGGGTCCCACATTCATGCAGCTGTCGGTGGGCCGGCCAGGGGCTACATGGACAAGGTTCTAGGGTTCCAAAAGCTGGGAATCTGGCGGTGAGACCAGGCGACATGTGGAGTCCGGTTTTCCAAAGCTTTATTGTTCATGGCATGTTGAGTGGATATAGATGGTATGTGCTTCCCCACCAAAAGCCAGGGGAGCCTAATTTTTATAGGGCGGGGGGAAAAGGGGAGGAAATAACTTAATTAGCTACTCCCCTGGCCTTTTAATAATTCATTAATATTTAAATCTCTGGAGGTGGAGACTTGTTAATCACGCTCTCTACCTGTGTCCTACTGACTGAAGGTGGCAGGTTAAATGGAGTTACCTCATCCAAGGCCCAACAGTGTCCCATAGCTTGGGTAGGTTGTGCATTCATTTTCATTGAATTCTAGAAAGTCTTTAATTTCTTTCTTTATTTTTTGCCATAGTAGTCCTTGAGTAGAGGGCTGTTCAGCTTCTATGAGTGTGTAGGCTTTCTGTTGTTTCTAATGTTTTTAAATGGCAACTTTAATCTATGGTGATCTGATAAGATGCAAGGGGTTATTTCAGTCTTCTTGTATCTGATGAGTCTAGCTTTCTGACATTTGTCATAATGTGACAAAATGATCAATTTTGGAGAAGGTTTCTTGGGGTACTGGGAAGAAAGTATGTTTGGGTGGAATATTCTGTAAATGTCCGTTAGATTCACTTGATTCATAGTCTGTCTTAGTTTCATTTTTTGTCTTTTTAGCTTCTGTTTCAATGACTTGTCCATTAGTGAGAGTGAGGTTTTGAAGATCCCCACTACTAAGGTTGGTGTTCTATGTGTGATTTAAGCTTTAGTAATGTTTCTTTTACAAATATGGGTACCCTTGCATTTGGAGCATAGATGTTCAGTAATATGATTTTATTTTGTTGGAGTTTTCCTTTAATGAGTATGAAGTCTCTTTCCAGAACTCATATGATTACTGTTGGTTGAAATTCTAATTTATTAGATATTAGAATAGTTGGCTATTTGTTTCTTGGATCTGTTTACTTGGAAACCATTTTTTTTTTTTTAGCCTTTTACTCTGAGGTAATGTCTAGCTTTGTTGCTGAAGTGTGTTTCTTATATGCAGAAGAGTGATGGATCTTGCTTATGTATCCACTATGTTAGTTTTTTTTCAATTGGAGAATTTAATCTATTGATGTTGAAAGACATTGATACCAAATACTTGTCAATTCTTGCTATTTTGATGTTGCTATTATAGTGTGCATGTGTTGTGTGTGTGTGTGTGTGTGAGAGAGAGAGAGAGAGAGAGAGAGAGAGAGAGAGAGAGAGAGAGAGAGCCTTGACATTTGGGAGAAGTATTATCCAGTCATGTAGATGTCCTTTCTAACTGTCCTTTTTATTACTATTATGTTTTTAATTGGCTTGAAAACTACTAAGTTTCTACACATTTTCTTTATATGCTTTTTATTTTGGTTAGCTCTATCTCCTCTTAAGATACCTCATCCCTTTGTCCCATTCCTTCTTAAAAATTTTTCTCTCTAGGGGGTTTCTGGAGCGGAAACTTGGAAAGGGAAAAAACATTTGAAATGCAAATAAAAATGATATCCAATAGCAGAGAAAAAATTTCTCTTTGTTTTTCTACCATCTAAGTTCTGCAATTATCCTGTCATTCAGACATCACCCACACTTTTGTCCCATTTTTAGTTTCTTTACTTGTGCAGCTACCTGCCAATTAGACATATATCTAAAAATTTGAAGCTGCAGTTTACAGATAAGAGGAAACATAGAATGTTTACCTTTTGGGGCATGTGTTTTGCTGTGTATATTTCCATTTCCATAAATTTACCTACAAATTTTATTTTTCTTTATCACTAAATAAAATTTTATTGCATATTCATCACAGTTTCTTAATCTATTTATCCACTGATAGACTTCCAAGATTATTCCATTTTTAAAAAATCTTTTGTGACTAGCAAGAAAAACAAAGAACATGCGTGAGTTCACACTGGTCTGTCCAGCTCCTGAAATGGACAAACAATGGCTTTCCAGACCCTGATTACTCAGTCCAAATGGTTCTCATCTGTTTACATCCTGCTTGTCTTTCTTGTGTTATCATACTAGTCATAGTCACTCATAATGCCAAAGAAAATCAGAGAAAGCAGAAATCATTAGCGTTGTTCATCTTTATTTAAATGAGTTTATGATCAAATATGATTTGAGTGATTATATTTATTAACATCAGAAATTATCTCGTTTCTAGTTTGCTAAGAGAAATTTTAAGACTTATTTTTATTTATCTGTATATGAGTGCATGTGTATGCATCTCTGAGTGCCCAAGATAGTATGAATCCTCCGGTTGGTTTTGGAGTTAACAGTAGTTGTGAGCCAACCAAACAGGTTTCTGGGAATGAAAATTTTGTCTTATATAAGAGGAGTACATGTTTTTTTTACCACTCATCCATAGATGCCATTATAAATTAAAAGGCTTAGTAGATTTAATGGCTATGAGTTATTTTCATCAATATTTGATTGAAAAAAATCATACTACATGTGCTAAATCTATGCATTGAGTTTTATATGCTCATAGTTACAGCTGAGCAAAATTTTGCTCAATTTGTAGCTGGGCAAAATTTGAAGCTTAAAATAAATCAATGTATTATACACATTTGGGCTTTGTCATTTGATTTTTAAAAGTGGTTCTCTTTGTTCCAGTATACAGTAATATACTTCTTTTTAAGCAGGTATTTTTTTTCCTAAGAAAGTATCCTGTATAGATGAATAGAGTTAAGATATCCATCCAGCCACAGATATCCTTATGTTAGTTTCTATTATTGTTTTAACTTAATTTCAAAGCTTAAACATCATAATTCTCAGTTTCTTTTTTCAGATTCCCAGAAACTAGTTGGATATGACTCACAAAAGGAGACATGGATAGTTTTGTTTTCTGACCTCCACCCCAAAATTATATTTTAATGGCTACTCAGAGGAAACATATTTGTAATGGATAAGTAAATATATTCTTCACTGTCTGAGATGAGCCACTCTAATATATTATCATAGAACAGTTATTAAATTACTAACTAAATGTCTAAAACTACATGTGAGTGAAAGGAATGAAATCTATCTGTTAGTCTTTCAGTAGATGAGAAATATTAGAGTTGAAAATTTTTATATGAATATCTAAGTGGTAAATTCAAAGGATAATCCTAGAAATAAATTATTTTACCATAAGGAATGTACAGGATCCAGGATGTTTCTGCCTGACATGTACAGTAGAAAGCAATGGGGAGTTTTGAAAAAAAAAGATTGTTTAAAAGTTTATGCTCATGCAAATTACCAGACAGAATGCTTTAATGGAGTGAAATAATTTTATTTCTTGGGTACTATCATTTATGACATAGTAAGTGCATGTCCATGCAGAGTTTGGCCTTTTGCCCTTGGAATCTAGCTTGCATTTATAGACTTTGACCTCTCTGAATCACAAAAAAGTTCTTAATTAACCACAAAGTCTAGTCCTCAGCATCCAGTTCTCCAAATCAGACTTGTGTCTTAACGTAGGAATGCTCTGCATAGGTCACATTCAATTTTGATTTTTAGTTTTATTTTATTATTTATTTTGTGTGTGTTTTTTTTGTAGTTATTATAGAAGCCGACTTCAGATAGCTTACAGTCCAACTGCATAAGACCTTAAAGGAAGAAAAGAATTAAAAGTTGAATGCAGAGAGAAAATTTAGAAAGGTAAGTTGGAAATAGGGAATACAATAACCAGAATTTCTTAGGGTTTCTATTGCTGTGATGAACGTCATATCCAAACACAACTTTGGGAGGAAAGGTTTTATTTCATCTCATAGCTTATACGTCTATCATATATAGAAGCCAGTGAAGGGATTCAAGACAGTAACTTATAGGCAGTAATTGATGACAAGGTCATGGAAGAATGTTTCTTACTGGCTTCCTCTAAGTGGCATGCTCAGGCATCAAGTACTGTCAGTTCAGGGATGGTACTGTCCATAGTAAGTTGGGCACTTTCACATTAGTCATCAATCAAGAAAATGTACAACAGGATTGCCCATAAGACAAT